>NC_025998.2:97508634-97527090 GCF_000442705.2 Elaeis guineensis | reverse complement strand
TCCCGTAGGAGTGGGCGGAGCTGCGCTCGCTGTCGATGGTGGAGCCCGGCTCCCGTAGGAGTCCCGGCGGAGCTGCGCTGCAATCAAAGTTAAGGGTGAAGTCCGGCTCCCGTGGGAGTCCCGGACGAAGCTTACCAGCAGCTGAAACTGAGGGCGGAGCCCGCTCCCGTAGGAGTCTGGGCGGAGCTGCGCTACTGTCGGGTGGTGCCCGCTCCCGTAGGAGTCGGGGTGGAGCTGTGCTCGCTGTCGACGGTGGAGCCCGGCTCCCGTAGGAAGTCCGGGCGGAGCTGCGCTGCAATCAAAGTTAAGGGTGAAGTCCGGCTCCCGTGGGAGTCCGGACGAAGCTTACCAGCAGCTGAAACTGAGGGCGGAGCCCGGCTCCCGTAGGAGTCTGGGCAGAGCTGCGCTAACTGTCGGTGGTGGAGCCCGGCTTCTCGTAGGAGTTGGGGCGGAGCTCCGCTCGCTGTCGACGGTGGAGCCCGACTCCCGTAGGAGTCCGGGCGGAGCTGCGCTGCAATCAAAGTTAAGGGTGAAGTCCGGCTCCCGTGGGAGTCCGGACGAAGCTTACCAGCAGCTGAAACTGAGGGCGGAGCCCGGCTCCCATAGGAGTCCGGGCGGAGCTGCGCTAATGTCGGCGGTGGAGCCCGGCTCCCGTAGGAGTCGGGGCGGAGCTGCGCTCGCTGTCGACGGTGGGAGCCCGGCTCTCGCAGGAGTCTGGGCCGGAGCTGCGCTGCAATCAAAGTTAAGGGTGAAGTCCGGCTCCCGTGGGAGTCCGCACGAAGCCTACCAGCTGCTGAAACTGAGGGCGGAGCCCGGCTCCCGTAGGAGTCCGGGCGGAGCTGCGCTACTGTCGGCGGTGGAGCCCGGCTCCCGTAGGAGTCGGGGCGGAGCTGCGCTCGCTGTCGACGGTGGAGCCCGGCTCCCGTAGGAGTCCGGGTGGAGCTGTGCTGCTCGAAGTCGGCTCCGTCGGGGATCTCGGCTGTGGGTATTTTATACCCAACACGATTTAGTGTTTGAACTTATGGAGTCACGCACACAAGTCAGATAAAGTAGGAAGGAATTGACCTATGTTTATATGTCCAATCTAAAAATATTTGACTTGATTAAACATATAAGCTAACTTGATTGAGAATTGAGTTATGGGTCAAATGGGATTGAAGAGTTGACTATGTCTAGCTAGCACTACACATGAGATTCAGGTTCAATCCCGGAGAAGAACAATTTCTACCTATGATCTATGGAACATATGAAAGATTGAATTTAAGTACTAATTAATTTTAGATTAGATCTAAATTAATTAAACTTAAATAGATTCAAAATCTAAGTTAGATTTGGTATAAAAATTCTAAAGAGTTTAGGATTGACAGTCTTTCGAAATTATTTCAAACCGATTTCGAATCGAATTTGAATCGGACCTATTTTGGATGAGATATGAGTATTCGTACTTGCACTAAAAATATCCACTCATAAAGCATGATCAAAAATTAGTTTGGTGCTTATTTGGGGCGTCCCAAATGGGTGTGGGAGTGGATGCAAAAGTGGATATCATAAGTGATGGCAATTATATCTCATATAGGAGTCCTTTTATGAGTATTGGACCAATTCAAATCAGATTTGAATAAATAATCTTCCTTTTATTAGGTCATGAGAATCATCTATAAATAGAGAGGGTCTCTACCTATGGATGAAAGAAAAGAATAGAATAGCAAATAAATCATATTGAGAGAAGAGAAAAAGAGAGAGAGACAGGCATGTGAAGAGAGAGGTCCTTCATCTTCTATATCTCTCCATTTATTGCCACCTCCTCTCTTTGGGCATGGATCCTTCTTGGGCATCCCACCTACTGGTGTGAGGTGTCACACTATTATATCTTATCCCTCGATTGATTGAGTTATGAAGTCAATTGGATTAGAGTTCATCCTGCTTTCTTGCGGCGTCTGATGTGCATGCGAGGTAAAGGATCTACATATCCAGACCTCCGCGAAGATTTATATTGGATAATTTAAGATTTGATCCTTGATTCTACTATAATTCAGGTAAGAATTTGATCTTTAAACAAATAGAATATTAAAAAAAAAATTTAGATGCAACCTAGGCATTCAGGAGAAAAACTATTCCCTTCCCTTCAACTGGTATTAGAGCAGGCCTGAAATATATGTATAGAAAATAATTTTTTTTATGATTATTTATATGGGATATAATTGAGATTTTTTATGTGACATTAAATCTTATTTAAATCTATTTATATAAAATTTTTGATCTGATTTTGATTGGATTAGAGGTGCCTAATCAATGGTTGATTAAGGTTGTTATAAATCTGTTATAACAGAATTCTGCTGTTACTGAATTTTTGATAAAAAATAATATAAATTAAAAATTTATTTTAAATTTATTTTAATAAAATTTAAATTTTATTATTTTTTTATAAAGTGAAGATTATTTTAGATTTAAATTAGATCCATTTTGATAGATATTTAGATCTGAATCCTATCATAATTTAGCACTATGCAAAATAGATTTTATCAGAAATTAATTTTTTATGTATTCATATTTGCATCTAATTATTTCTCTATTTAATATCAAATCTAAAATTAATATTTTATAATTAGTATAAGATAAGTTTTAGATTTGATATGATATATATGATGCATCAAATCTAATTGGATTAGATGAAGAACATAATTGATGAGATCAAGGATATGTTCAAGATATAAAATAGTTTTATCAATAATTATATATTGATGTAATTATATATAAAATTAAATTTTAGATCTTAGTAGCCTAGTACTTGGATTGATGAGATCATCAGACCATTCAGTCATAAGAGATTGAAGAGATTAATCTCTCTTTGGCCTATTCGATGGGTTCTCTTATGACGTGTAGGGATGTCATTGTGATCCAATTTTATGAAGAAAAAAGTGAACAAACTTTTATATATTATTTTGATCATAAATATATTTAGATTAAATCTAAAATAATTTATGATTCATTATAATAGGATAAAATTTAGATATAAGATTATTTTAGATCTGAATTATATGTTACATATGATGTAATTGGTATTGATCTAAAAGTTGTCATGATACATGAGATGTATGAATGAAGTTTAGATCATACCTATGTATGTTTAATTGTTAAACATATTATGAAAATTTATTTTTATGTATTGAAATATATGCTATGCTTCACTTGAAATCCTTGTAGAATAGCTCTACAAACTGAAACATACATTTCACACACTTAATTTTGAATTAAGTTGAAATGATCTAGAATTGAGAATTGAAGATCATTAAGACACCACATAATATGATGAGCAAAGGGTTAGCATGAATCAGATCCTTTTAATGGGTTAGACCTAGGGCTAGAAATACATATAGACCAAGTAGAGAAATTAATTAAATCTAATCAAGTGTTGAATTAGATTAGGTCAGTATTTCTCTAAATCAATCTCAATAGTTGAAGTTTGATCAAGTCCATGCATTTGACCCTAATAAATGGACCATGATCATGGCTCCATGGTTGAGTCCGAATCTTCTGGTGTGCCAAATCGAAACTAATTAACCAATTGATGTCTAAGATAAGTTTGGCAGACTCGATCAAGTAGTTTTTAATTGAGAGCTATTCACCTAGATGCATCTATGGTGAGTTAAGGGTAGATTCCTCCTACTGATCTCACTTACCTGGCCAACATGGTAGATTATGTTTTGATTAGGTCACTAATCGATTCGTGCAGACCCATGCCATTAAGGTGAATCAATGTAACTGATTTAGGTGTCTTTAGACCAGCTTGTGTTTAATCCTTTACATGACTTGGTGAAGTCAATGAAAGGATTTGCAGCTTACAAGTTGACTTCTTCTCTTATTCTCAGATCAATGAAATCAAATCTTCTAAATTATTAGGTCAAGTGATAAAGTTATGAGATAACTTGATCATTGCCTCCCATTAAGGTGTGTAATAATGAGTTCAATATTTCAAATAGGCATTGGAGGCACCACATGCCTAGTGTCTATTACGTATTGAAAGTATCATTCATCATATGACCATCATGATGCACCTTTAGATCAATGCTCAGGTTGACCGAGCCACACTCGGGCCTGGACATCTGTTTGTTGGATGCACTTGATGTGTCATGTTAATGGTTGGACCTAACTAGAATTTTCAGTGGAGGTGCCACACGCCTACTGAAGGGATGTCTGGGGCAAAACCCAATGCTAGAAGTTGTTTAGAGAAATAATTGGTTATGAACCTACCAATGGATGCACTAGAATTGGTCGAGCCACACTCGGGCTCGAATGCAGTCCGTGTGGATTCTAGTACCCGCTAAGAAATTAATGTAATTCTTCGAGTTGGAGGTAGAGGCTACCAATTCGCAAAAAATTATGGGAGGACCTTTAGACAAAAGTTCATATCTTCAAGATTAAAAAAATAATAATAATTCATATACCAATAGGCTAATAATTTTTTCTTTCAGTTATGGCCAACATACTATCCCTCTGTTCACTGTTGGTCGCGACAAGCTCACCAGACCCAACTTCGATAGCTGGTATCAAACGTTGTAGATCATGTTGGAGCATGAGAGGATTTTGTATATCCTTATAGATCAGGTACCTGAAGAACCTGCAGCCAATGCTCCTCATACTGCGAGAGATACTTACATGAAGTGGCTCAATAATCACACGACTGTGCGTTGCATGATGAGGACAGCTATGAATGATGAACTTAGTCGTAAGTTTGAGGATGTGCAGTCTGAGGAGATGATTCAAATATTGAATGAGTCCTTCAGCACCCCTGGAGATGCAGAGAGACATAAAATCTCCTGTGCAGTGTTCAATGCCCATATGCGAGAGGGAGCTTCAGTCACCGATCATGTATTATACATGATTGAGTAGATTGAATGCCTTAGCAAACTTGGCTTTCCGTTGCATGAACAATTAGGCAAGGATGCTATTCTTAATTCACTACCAAAATCCTACCTATCCTTTCTCAGTCATTATAGAATGACGAAGCCTGCAGTAAACTACCATGGTTTGCTAGGGTTACTGCAGACTTTTGAGCAAGATCACCAGCTCCAAAAGAAGAAAATAAATTTAGTGGGAGGTTCATCTATAGGGCATCGATCCTCTAGGAGAGGAAAGAAAAAAAAGATGCAAAAATTTTATGCCGTCGATCCCAAGCAGAGTTAACCATCAAAAGTTGACAAGAGCCAGACAGAGTGCTTCTTCTATAAGAAGTTGGATCATTGAAAAAGAAATTGTCCTGCTTATATAGACATCCTTGATCCAAACAGGCCTAAGAACAAGAGAAAGAGGCAAGTGGTTGCTTCACAAGGTATTTCTATGATAATATCTTGTAATTTCTCTGTTTGTGATACTAATACTTGGGTATTGGATACCAAAAGTCCTATTAATATATACAATTTGTTATAGAGATTGTAGGTAAGTAAAAAATTTTGAGAGAGCGAGCGGTTCCTTAACGTTGGAGATGAAAGCCTTGTTCCAATTCTGGCCTTGGGAACTTTACAGTTTGTCTTCGAGTCCAGTAGTGTCATGTTAGATGACTGTCATTATTGTTCCTCCTTTATGATGAATGTCATCTCTATAGGTCTTTTGGCCAAATTTGGTTACAAGTTTATAATAAAGGATGATTTTTCTGATATCATTATGAATGATACTACAATTATGCATGAACAATTAAAATATGGCATATACATAATATCATGACTTGTTAGTGTAATGTACATACCTAGTAAACATCCCAAAGTAGATAATGTCAGTGAATCCTACCTTTAGTATTGTAGGCTTGGTCATGTGAACAAGAATAGGACTGACAGGTTGATCAAGGAATGTATCCTTGAGATAGATGATTGTGAATCATTGCCTATCTGTGAATCTTATCTACTTGGTAAGATGACTAAGTCACCTTTTAGAAAAAAAGGTGAAAGAGTCAGTGATGTCCTAGGTCTAATACATACTGATGTATGTGGGCCTATGAACATAAGTGTCAGAGGAGGATACTACTACTTCATTACATTTATAGACGATCTATCGAGGTATGGGTATATCTATCATATGAAGCATAAGTCAGAATCTTTTAAAATGTTCAAATGATTCTGTGCTGAAGTAGAGAAACAAACTGGAAAGAGTATTAAGATCCTTCAGTCAGATCGAGGAGGTGAATATCTCACTAGTAAGTTTCTGACATATCTGGAAGAAAATGAGATTCTCTCACAATGGACCCCTCCTGTAACACTACAACATAATGGTGTCTTTGAGAGAAGGAATCGAACCTTGTTAAACATGGTCTGATCCATAATGGACTTTTTCAGTCTGCCAATATCCTTTTGGGGATATGCTCTAGAGACTGCCTGCTATATTTTGAATAAGGTGCCCAGTAAGTCTGTCGATAAAACTTCATATGAAATATGGACGAGATGTAAGCTAGTGCTCTCACATCTTAAGATCTGGGGGTGTCCAGCTTATGTCAAGCATTTAAAGATAGATAAGCTAGGATCGAAGTCTGATAGATGCTTGTTCATAGGGTACCCAAAGGAAACTAAAGGGTACTATTTCTACCTCGCTGCAGAACAAAAGGTGTTTGTTAACAGTCGGATAGTCTTTTTGAAAAAGAAGTTCCTTGGTGAAAGAGCTAATGCCTATAAAATTAAACTTGATGAAGTTCATAAGGTGGAAGGACCGACACATATAGAATTGGATTTGGTTGGTGAATCAAATTCGGAGCCAATAGAGGCACCATTAAGGAGATCCGATAGAGTACCACATCAACCAGACAGATACTATGATTTTCTAGTCTGGGATGATGATCCTATTGAACTTGATGAGAATGATGAAGATCCGATCACCTATATGGAGGCCATGCAAAGGTCCGACTCCCAAAAATGGCTTGAGGCCATGAAGTCCGAGATGGAGTCCATAGAGATCAATAGTGTCTGGACACTAGTTGATCCACCCGAAGGGATAAAACCCATGGGTGTAAATGGATTTTCAAGAAAAAAAGAGGAGCAAACGGGAAGGTGTTAGATGAGTGCCCTAGATGCCAGATTGGCTGACACATTCCTGTACAAATCTAAGGGCAAATTTATAATTTTGACTATAAATCAATAAATGGGTTATTCTTCTATCACATTGTGTACATTGTGTCTGTGATACATCTTTTGAGTTAGTAGGAATATCAATTCATATTTTTAAGAATTAAAAATTTAAGGCATGAATTTACATAACTAACTCATAAACAGCTCCTGACCATAGGATCATCACAAGGATGGTGATCGATCCGGAAGGTTAGTGTATGATCACTTTCTTAGGGTAGATGTGTCTTGAGTCTATGATGTGGAGACATCGAAGTGAGAGTACAAATATTCATTGAGAACGAGAGTACTGAGCGTGACCATATCGAGCAGTCATAAGGAAGTCTACCTTCTCATCGATGACTAGCTCGATACTGCAGTTGTGTGTCTAGTTCTTTGACCTGAGGTGCATCGACAGTTTACTTTGAGTGTGTTATAGTTTGACTACATCATAACTCGATCTCCTAGTCATTCAGAATTCTGAGGTGTATGTTGGCTGTACAATATTCATTGTAGGAACTAGGTCGCACCAAGAAGGGATCTATCAACCTCGGTAGATGAGAGGAGTAGTCCTATGATGATCGAAAGATCGAGTCCTTAAGCCCATGACCATGGTAGAGTGAAATAATGAAAAAAAGTTTTCTATTGGGGTTTCACATCGGACTTGGATCGATCGATTGATTCATATGATTGATGTTGGGTTTGATGAGTTCACCTTAACCCTAATTCAGTCGGGACTCATGATAGAGGAACTCAATCACACAAGTAGCTACACCGGGAGGTTCATTTTTAGTTCTGATGGGTTGCCACCATATACTGCTAGGTGTCATTGGGGGATTTTGAGAGCAACTAGAATGATCTTGATGATCGATCATTCTAATTGTCTGAATCAGAAGAGTTCTGATCCATCGAAAAGAGTTTCGATGATATCGATGATGAGATCACGACATATCTCATTACCATACAGAATTGAACCTAACTGGGTCACACTAACAAGGGTTAGAATCTGGATGTCATCAATTGGGCTAGCCCAATTGATTTGGATTAGATCCAATTAGGTTCAAGGAAGTCGTGCTAGCACACGATTGAGCCTAACTTTCTCCTCGTGTAATCTTTTCTATCTCGACTGAGCCAAATGTGATTTGACTCATCTAAAAAATCTTAAGAAGGTTTTTCTTAGTCTAAATGAAGTTTGTCTAGCTTAAAAAAATTTTATCTTAATTCATGAGATGAATTTAAGACAACACTTGTTAATTTCTGTCACCTGCCATTTTTATTTTAGGACATCTGTCAAATGTTGACATATGGATCTTAAGCTGAAGGCCACTAGGCAAGAGCTCATTGGAGGATTTTTGTGGAGTGTCCACATGTCAAATCAGCATCAAATTAGGGACCATAATCAGATTATGGCGTGAGCTCAATTGGATTAAGTGGGCGCCCCAAGTGGATAAGGATGGAGAGTCTTGATCAACATGGACTAGTTGGCGCCAACCTTCCCTTGTGCTTATCCAATGTTGGAGCCAACATAGGAGAGAGAGTGGGGGTTTTTATCTGATATGATCAGATGACATCACTCCACCAATCAGAATTTTTTTAGATTTATTAAAATTTTTTGATTGGTCAAATGATGTGGCCTGCGCAGCGCAGCAGGGTCTATATAAACCTTGTCTGCGCCTAGGGTTTTATGTGATTGCACCAAACCCATAAAAGCTGCCACCTCCTTTCCTCTTCTCCATATCCCATCTGTAGCTCTCCTCTCCTCTTCATGTTCAAGGAGTTGGACGTCCATCTGGCAAAGGTCTAAGGCATGGTGACGCCTTGAATAGGAAGGCTGCAGGACTTCTTCGACAGGCTGCTACTCCAACTTTAGGAAGACTTTTGAAGATCTTTCTAATCAGATTTAGTTTTGATTTTTGGAACAAAAATTTATGAGGAGAAGATGATCTAGATCCTACCCAAGTGGATACTGGTAGAGGCCAGGCGATTGCGTGGCTAAATCAGAACCTGAAGCTTGCTGCGATCATCTATAGGGTAATCAGATTATCCTTGAGGTATTTCATGTTTCTTCATATTTTAGATTTATTTTAGAATTAATATTAGATAATAAAATTAGATCTAAATATTTGGATCTAAAATAAATATAAGATAATTTTTTTTTAAATTATTCTGCTCCAGATTTGATGAAATCTTTAAGATCCTATAAGAAAAAAGATAGTTTTTTCTTCAACTGGTATCAGAGCCAGATTGTTGGCTCAGTTTTAGATCTAATTTAGATCTAATTTTAATTTTAATTTATCTAATATTAAAGGATTTCAGATGTCACATCAGATGTGATAGGATCTAAAATTAAAATACTTAAAATTAAATCTGAGAAGATCTAACATGCATGAGATGTATGACTAGACTAGGAATAGTTTGATCTATGAATAGTCTTGTAAGTTTATATTTTAATGAGATTAAAATATAATTTAGATCTAATTTATTCTTTATTTTTGATGATATAAATGTTATATTCAGATCAAAAATAAAAAATAAAAATTTGGATAATACATAAGATTGATCTGTTGCATGCCTAGACTAGTTGTAGAATTGTTCTAGTAACTGTCTAGAATAAATTTTATGTTGAATAGTTTAATTTAAATTTTAGTTTTTAGATATTACATGTAATGTATTAAATCTGAAAGTGTGTTAATTAGATCAATTTTTGATACATGAGATGTATGCAAAGCATGTATTAGTTAGATCTTAAATTGTATATGTGATATGTAAATTTAGATCTAACTAGTTTTATAGTTAAATTTATATTTCTGATTAAGGTGTTCCTCATGGACGTCCAGTCATAAGAATAAAGTAGGATTTAAAGACCCTCTCCTCCCATTTAATGGGGTATTCTTATGACATGTAGGGGTGCTGCGCGTTCATCCTTAATCAGAAATCAAAACTTACTTTTCTACAAAACCCTAGATCCTGAAACCCTAAGATTTATTTTACATATTTTATTTATGAACCCAAGACTTAATTAATGAATTAAGCTTATAAAATTAAATTAGGTCTAAATTGAGAATTTCAGATCTAAGTCATTTTCATAAAATTGGGTTCGGACTTGGGTAGCTCAATTAGGTTTAGCGGTTGATCAAATCGAATCAACAGTTGGTTAGGTGGGATCATGAAAGCTAATAATTGACCAGCCTAATAGGATTATATCTGGGTCAAGGTCAAATCATATTTAGATGTGACTCGATCAAGTTAAGATCTAATTTGGCTCAGTGGTTAGAACCTGGATTGTAGGCTAACCCAATTAGTTCTGGTTCGACAATTTGGTGTCTAAGATAAGTTGGGTAGATGCGATCGACTGGTTTTTAATTGGGAGCTACTCGACTCGAATGCATTCTTATCAAGTTAATGGCATATCCCTTCCATCGGTCTCACTTACTTGGCCATATGTGTCGACCCAATTCTGATTTGAGGTGGCTAATAATTCGAGCTAACCCATACCACTAGGTTAGTCATAATTGTTATGACTATGTCAAGTCAAGTTTAATGAGACCTAAATCAAATCTCCTTAAGAAAATATTAAGTCTAAGGTCTTCCACCAGTATGGATGTGCGGGCCCTTTCCGAGGTTGATTGTTCTCGGCTGGATACAGTGGCTCAGTTGCACTGGAAAGACACAATTATGTCTATTAGGCATTGGATGCTATGAATTAGAGGATGGGTTGGGCTCAATATTCTAGATACGGTGAGAGACCCAATCAGGAATCTAGTTCGTGCAAATAGTGGGTTTGACTTAACTAAGGATTGGAGCAATATTCCGAGTACGGTGAGCTTCATGAATTAGAGACCAAGTTTTGGGTGCACCATGATTAGAGAATCATTAGACAAGAGTTGTCCACTCATCGATTGACCCATCACCAATAACTGTTAGGTGAGGTGGTGAGCCAGTCGGTGAGACCGCACCACCCACTAGAAATCACTGATCACGGAGTTTTTCACATCTCTACCAAGGAAGTGTAGGGATCTGAGAAAATAGTGGGAGCCTAATTTATTTAAAAATAAAATCCCTAAATAAATTGGTTAAGTCTGATTACAAAATCTAACTTAAAATTGTTGACTCTCTACAGGAAACATGTCTGCGTCCAACCCCCTGACCAAAATACTAGACACCCACAGACTGATTGGACCAAATTTCAAGGACTGGTTAAGAAACTACAGAATTATTCTGGGTTCCAAAAAATTGATCCATGTCTTGGATCAGGACCCACCTGCCATGCCAGCATGTCCGACTGCTGAACAGAGAGCATTTCTAGAAAAGTGGATGGATGATGATAACAAAGCAAGGTACTACATATTGGGTGCAATGTCTGATGACTTGTAGTGCCAACATGAGAATATTTTGACTACCCACCAAATGTTGGCTCACCTACAAGAGTTGTTTGGTGAACAAAGTCGCTCAGCCAAGTATCAAGTCTATCAAAGACTTTTTAAGGCTAAAATATGTGATGGGCAGTCAGTCCAAGATCATTGTTTGACAATGATCAAGGACTTTGAGGAGCTTGAGAAGGTCGATAACATCTTAGACAAGGATTTTCAGATTGATGTGATCCTTCAGTCCTTGTCTGATGCATATGGTCAGTTCATCATGAACTTCCATATGCATAAGATGCAGTGTACCTTGGTCGAGTTAATGAACATGCTGGTTATGGCTGAGCTTTCTATGAAGGGTTCAAAAAGCTCAGTTCTTACTATGGAGCGGACTTCTTCCAAGAGAAAGTCTTTTGGAAATAAAAAGAAGTCTGCAAAAAAGCAGAAGATGGATGGAAAGAAGAAGAAGACAGAACCGAAGAAGAAGGCTGCTGATAAGGAAAAATATTTCTACTGCCAATCAGACGGCCATTGGAAATGAAATTATCCTCAGTACCTGGCCACCCTGAAGAACAAAAAGGATGGTCCTTCTGGAGGTATGCTCATTTTAGAATCTAATCTTACGATTTCTTCTGCATCTAGATGGGTGTTTGACTCTGGTTCTAGTGCTCATTTGTGCACTTCTATGCAGGATCTTGAGGAGAGCAGGAGGCTGAGGGATGGGGAGATGATCTTACATGCTGGGAATGGAGCAAGAGTTGCTGCTGTGGTCATGGAAATCTACCCTCTGCGATTACCATTAGGATTAAATTTATTTCTTAGAGATTATTATTATGTGCCTGCAGCAAGCAGGAATTTGATTTCTGTTTCATGTTTAGCACAAGAAGGCTATGTGATTAGCTTTCATAAGGACCATTGTAACATATTTTATGAAAATAATAAAATTATAAATAATTGTTTTATTAACGGTCTCTATTAGCTATATATTGATGTATCTGTATTTAATATCGAGCAAAATATGAATGCCATAGGAATTAAAAGGCCTAGAGATAGTCTAAATGATAGGTATCTGTGGCACCTAAGGCTAGATCATATAGCAAAAAATAGGATTAACAAATTGGAGAAATTCGGGCTATTGAGTCCGTTGACTTCTGAGTCATATCTAGTTTGTGAATTATGCCTTCAAGGCAAAATGACCAAGCTCCCTTTTGTGGGACATGGAGAAAGGGCCACAGACCTACTTGCCCTAGTACATACGGATGTGTGCGGCCCTTTTGATGTGCCAGCTAGAGGCAACTATATCTACTTCATTATCTTTACCGATGATATGTCTAGGTACGGATATGTGTTTCTAATGAAACACAAGTCTGAAGCCTTTGAAAGGTTCAAAGAATTCAGACATGAAGTAGAAAAACAAACAAGAAAATCCATTAAGATTCTTCGATCAGATCGAGGAGGTGAATACCTTAGTCGGGAGTTCCTATACTATCTTAAGGACAATGGCATAGTCTCTCAATGGACTTCACCTGAAATGCCATAACTCAACAAAATTTTAGAATGGAGAAATCGGACTCTATTAGATATGGTCCATTTCATGATGAGCTTCACGGACCTCCCTGAGTTTCTTTAGGGACATTGTCTCATGACAGCAATATATGTATTGAATAGGGTTCCATCTAAAATTGTTCCTACCATATCATATGAGATATGGCATGGTAAGAAGCCAAGTCGAATCATTTCAGAATTTGGGGTAGTCCGGCTCATGTCAAGAGACAGCAGGCGGACAAGTTAGAGTTCAGGTCTTTTAGAGCTCGATTCATAGGATATCCTAAAGAGTTATTAGGATACTATTTCTATATTCCAGAAGACCACAATGTGATTGTGAGTCGAAATGCTATTTTTTTTGAAAAATAGCTTATTCAAGATGGTGGCATTAGAAAAATAATTAAGCTCAAGGAGAATGTCTCCCAAGAGCAACGAGCTAAAGAACCTGAGGAACCAAATCAATCAGAACTAGTCCTAACACAACCTCTTCCACCTCGTAGATCGACTAGGGTTTTTCATCCTCCTGAAAGGTACTTAGGTACTATACAAGAGAATATAGAGGAAATATTTCTCATGGAAAATGGGACTCATGATGATGATCCCAAGACCTATGACGAGGCGATATCAGATATCGACTCTGAGTAATGGTTAGAGACAATGAGATAAAAAATTGACTCGATGCACTCAAACCAAGTTTGGACCTTGGTAGATCCACCTGAAGGTATTGTACCTATTGGGTGTAAATGGATCTTCAAGAGAAAGATAGGTGCAGATGGGAATGTAGAGACATTCAAGGCTAGGCTCGTAGTGAAAGGTTATAGTCAGTGCGAAGGCATTGACTATCAGGATACCTTCTCGCCCGTAGCCATGCTAAAATCCATCTGCACATTGCTTGCTGTTGCAGCCTATTTTGATTATGAAATATGACAGATGGACATGAAAACGGCATTCTTAAATGGATATCTTGAGGAAGATATCCATATGGAACAGCCACTTGGTTTCACATCCAGTGATGATGATCACAAGGTCTGCAAGCTGCAAAGATCCATTTATGGACTTAAGCAAGCATCTCAGAGCTGGAATACTCATTTCAATGATATGATCAAAATGTTTAGTTTCATCAAGAACGAGGAGGAACCATGTGTGTTCAAAAAGGTCAGTGGGAGCATAGTTGTCTTCCTTGTATTGTACGTAGATGACATCCTCCTAATTGGGAATGACATTCTCATGTTGATCTCAGTCAAAGTATGGTTGTCTAAGGAGTTCTCTATGAAAGATCTTGGAGAGGCATCCTTTATACTGGGTATTAAGGTCTATAGAGATAGACCAAATAGGATACTGGGACTTTCACAGAAGATGTACATAGAGGAGGTGCTAAAAAGGTTTAGCATGGAAAACTCCAAAAGAGGTTTAGTACCTTTTAGACATGGTATTCATCTCTCCAAGAAGATATACCCTAGCACACCTGAAGAGATTGAACGCATGAGCAAAATCTCTTATGCTTCGACAATAGAGAGCTTCATGTATGCCATGCTATGTACACGACTTGATATAGCCCATGCTGTGAGTGTCACAAGCAGATATCAGTCGAATCCAGACGAAGAGCACTAGACTTCTGTGAAATGTATCCTTAAGTACTTGAGAAGGACTAAGGATATGTTTCTAGTCTTTGAGAATGGAGAACTCCAGATTCAGGGATATACAGACTCAGACTTTATGTCTGATATAGATGATCAAAAGTCGACATCTGGGAGTCTGTTCATTTGTAATGGTGGTGCAGTTAGCTGGAAGAGTTCCAAATAGACGGTGATTGCTGATTCCACCATGGAGGCAGAGTATATTACTGCATCGGAAGCTACGAAGGAGGCATTCTGATACAAAAAATTTGCCACAGAGCTTGGAGTGATGTCATCGGATGCCATCCCTCTTTACTGCGATAATAATGGTGCCATAGCCCTAGCTAAGGAGCCAAAGTCTCATCAGAAGTCCAAGCATATCGAGCAATGATTCCATCTGATCCGTGATTACCTCGAAAAAGGTTATATCGAGATTAAGAGAGTCGACTCCACAGACAATGTGACAGATCCGCTGACAAAACTATTAGGCCAGCAAAAGATCGAAGCCCACCTTGAGAAGATGAGACTTAGATATATAGCCAATTGGCATTAGGTCAAATGAGAGTTTGTTAGATGAGTGCCCTAGATGCCAGATTGGCTGACACATTCCTGTACAAATCTAAGGACAAATTTGTAATTTTGATAATAAATCAATAAATAGATTATTCTTCTATCACATTGTGTACATTGTATCTGTGATACATCCTTTGAGTTAGTAGGAATATCAATTCATATTTTTAAGAATTGAAATTTTAAGGCATAAATTTACATAACTAACTCATAAACAGCTCCTGACTATAGGATTATCACAAGGATGGTGATCGATCTAGAAGGTTAGTGTACGATCACTTTCTTAGGATAGATGTGTCTTGAGTCTATGGTGAGGAGACATCGAAGTGAGAGTACAGATATTCATTAAGAACGAGAGTGTTGAGCGTGACCATATCGAGCAGTCATAAGGAAGTCTACCTTCTCATCGATGACTAGCTCGATGCTGCAGTTGTGTGTCTGGTTCTTTGACCTGAGGTGCATCGATAGTTCACTTTGAGTGTGTTATAGTTTGACTACATCATAACTTGGTCTCCTAGCTATTCGAAACCCTGAGGTGTATGTTGGTTGTAGCATATTCATTGTAGGAACTAGGTCGCACCAAGAAGGGATCTATCAACCTCGGTAGATGAGAGGAGTAGTCCTATGATGATCGAAAGATCGAGTCCTTAAGCCCATGGCCATGGCAGAGTGAAATAATGGAAAAGAGTTTTCTATTGGGATTTCACATCGGACTTGGATCGATCGATTGATTCATATGACTGATGTTGGGTTTGACGAGTGCACCTTAACCCTAATTCAGTCGGGACACATGATAGAGGAACTCAATCACACAGGTAGCTGTACGGAGAGGTTCATCTTTAGTTCTGATGGGTTGCCACCATATACTGCTAGGTGTCACTAGTGGATTTTGAGAGTAATTAGAATGATCTTGATGATCGATCATACTAATTGTCTGAATCAGAAGAGTTCTGGTCCATCGAAAGGAGTTTCGATGATGTCGATGATGAAATCATGACATGTCTCATTACCATACAGCATTGAACCTAACTAGGTCACACTAACAAGGGTTAGGATCTAGATGTAATTAATTGGGCTAGCCCAATTGATTTGGATTAGATCTAATTAGGTTCAAGGAAGTCGTGCTAGAACACGATTGAGCCTAACTTTCTCCTCATGTAATCTTTTCTATCTCGACTGAGCCAAATGTGATTTGACTCACCCAGAGAATCTTGAGAAGGTTTCTCTCAGTCTAAATAAAGCTTGTCCAGCTCAGAAAAGTCTTGTCTTAATTCATGAGATGAATTTAAGACAACACTTGCTAATTCCTGTCACCTGCTATTTTCATTTTAGGACATCTGTCAAATATTGACATATGGGTCTTAAACTGAAGGCCACTTGGCAAGAGATCATTGGAGGATTTTTGTGGAGTGTCCATATGCCAAATTAGCATCAAATTAGGCACCATAATCAGATTATGGTGTGAGCTCAATTGGATTAAGTGGGCACCCCAAGTGGATAAGGATGGAGAGTCTTGATCAACATGGACTAGTTGGCGCCAACCTTTCCTTGTGCTTATCCAATGTTGACACCAACATAGGAGAGAGAGTGGAGGTTCTTATCTGATATCATCAAATGACATCACTCCATCAATCAAATTTTTTTTGGATTTATTGGAATTTTGTGATTGATCGAATGATGTGGCACTACACAGCGCAGCAGGGTCTATATAAACCCTATCTGCGCCTAGGATTTTATGTGATTGCACCAAACCCATCAAAGATGTCACCCCCTTTCCTCTTCTCCATGTCTCATCTGTAGCTCTCCCTCTCCTCTTCACATCCAAGGAGTTGGACATCCATCTGGTAAAGGTCTAAGGCATGGTGATGCCTTGAATAGGAAGACTGCAGTACTTCTTCGACAAGCTACTGCTCCAACTTCAGGAAGACTTTTGAAGATCTTTCTAATCAGATTTAGTTCTAATTTTTGGAGCAAAGATTTGTGAGGAGAAGATGATCCAGATCCTACCTGAGTGGATACTAATAGAGGCCAGGCGATTGTGTAGCTAAATCAGAACCTCAAGCTTACTGCAATCATCTATAGGGTAATCAGATTACCCTTGAGGTATTTCATGTTTCTTCATATTTTAGATTTATTTTAGAATTAATATTAGATAATAAAATTAGATCTAGAGATTTAGATCTAAAATAAATATAGGATAATTTTTTTTAAAAATTATTCCATCCCAGATTTGATGAAATTTGGAAGATCCTACAAGGAAAAAAGTGATTTTTCCTTCAAAAGGTAGAGACCTATAAAGCATGTCTAGTTGCTAAAGGTTACCATCAGCATTATGGTATTGACTATGATGAGACGTTCTCTTCTGTGGCAATGCTCAAGTCCATCTGGATTATGCTTGCTATCACTGCATACTTAGATTATGAGATCTGACAGATGGATGTCAAAATCACTTTTCTTAATGGAGAGTTGGAAAAAGAAGTGTATATGATACAACCTAAAGAGTTCACATCCACAGATGAGTTGAAAGAGCTGAAAAGATCAATTTATGGACTTAAGTAGGCATCAAGGAGTTGGAACATGTATTTTGATAAAGTAATCAAAATGTATAGCTTCGTTAGGAATGAAGAAGAGCCTTGCGTCTACAAATAGGCTTCCGATTCTGTGGTCATTTTTCTTGTGCTGTATGTAGATGACATACTGTTACTAAGAAAAAACATCCTGATTTTGCAGAGTGTGAAGCTATGGTTATCATCATAGTTCTCTATGAATGACTTGGGAGAAGCATCCTACATCCTAGGGATGAAGATCTATAAGGATAGATCTAGAAGGTTGCTTGAATTGTCCCAATCCATGTACATTGACACCTTGTTGAAGCGGTTCAATGTGAATAATTCCAAAAAAAGCTATCTTTTGATAGGTCATGAAATTACTCTTTCCAAGAAGGATTGTCCGACAACTCCTGAGGAGAGAGAGCGCATGAGTAGAATACCATATGCTTCAGTAGTGGGATCTATCATGTATGCTATAACATGTACAAGGTCGGATGTGGCCTATTCACTAGGGGTAGTGAGCAAGTACCAGTCAGATTCGGGTGAGAAGTATTGAAAGATTGCAAAAGTAATTCTTAAGTATTTGAGAAATACTAAAGACCAATGGTTTATCTATAGAGACTCTGATCTGAAACTTATGGGATATACTGATTTCAATTTTCAGTCAGATTGTGATGACAGTAGAAGTATATCGGACTACGTATTTACCTTGAATGGAGGAGCTGTTTGC
>NC_025998.2:97444402-97508534 GCF_000442705.2 Elaeis guineensis | reverse complement strand
CAATGCTCAAGTCCATCTGGATTATGCTTGCTATCACTGCATACTTAGATTATGAGATCTGACAGATGGATGTCAAAATCACTTTTCTTAATGGAGAGTTGGAAAAAGAAGTGTATATGATACAACCTAAAGAGTTCACATCCACAGATGAGTTGAAAGAGCTGAAAAGATCAATTTATGGACTTAAGTAGGCATCAAGGAGTTGGAACATGTATTTTGATAAAGTAATCAAAATGTATAGCTTCGTTAGGAATGAAGAAGAGCCTTGCGTCTACAAATAGGCTTCCGATTCTGTGGTCATTTTTCTTGTGCTGTATGTAGATGACATACTGTTACTAAGAAAAAACATCCTGATTTTGCAGAGTGTGAAGCTATGGTTATCATCATAGTTCTCTATGAATGACTTGGGAGAAGCATCCTACATCCTAGGGATGAAGATCTATAAGGATAGATCTAGAAGGTTGCTTGAATTGTCCCAATCCATGTACATTGACACCTTGTTGAAGCGGTTCAATGTGAATAATTCCAAAAAAAGCTATCTTTTGATAGGTCATGAAATTACTCTTTCCAAGAAGGATTGTCCGACAACTCCTGAGGAGAGAGAGCGCATGAGTAGAATACCATATGCTTCAGTAGTGGGATCTATCATGTATGCTATAACATGTACAAGGTCGGATGTGGCCTATTCACTAGGGTAGTGAGCAAGTACCAGTCAGATTCGGGTGAGAAGTATTGAAAGATTGCAAAAGTAATTCTTAAGTATTTGAGAAATACTAAAGACCAATGGTTTATCTATAGAGACTCTGATCTGAAACTTATGGGATATACTGATTTCAATTTTCAGTCAGATTGTGATGACAGTAGAAGTATATCGGACTACGTATTTACCTTGAATGGAGGAGCTGTTTGCTGAAAAAATTTCAAGCAACATGCTGTGGTCGATTCTATATGCGAAGTAGAATACATTGCTGCATCGAATACTGCAAAGGAGGCGGTGTGGATGTGAAAGTTCATTATCGAGCTGAGAGTTGTACCTTTCATTGATGGTCTTGTCCTGCTATATTGTGATAGCTCCAGTGCCATAGCTCAGGCAAAAGGACCTAAGTCACACCATCACACTAAACATGTTCTGCGCCGCTATCACCTAGTGCAAGAGATCGTGAATCGAGGTAATATCGAGCTTCAAAAGATCGATGGAAAAGAGAACCTAGCCGACCCCTTCACTAAAGCTCTCGAGATCAAAGAGTTCGATGACTTCAAATGGAAGATGGGTATAAAATACTGCCCTGATTGGCTTTAGTCCAAGTGAAAGTTTGAAAATTTGTATCCTAAAATCAATCATGTGACGATTGAGTTCATCTTTGTATATAAATTATTGATTATTGAATAATAGTTATTCTGATATTTTTCATCACAAAGTGACATCTTCCTTGAACTCTTGTACTGTGATGAAGTCCCTAGAACTATGCTAGTGTATGATAAAGAGAGAATTTATCGTATAGTTCTTAAACAAGTTCACGATCAAATGATACGTCATTACAGGATGATGACGTTTATCGAGTGAAGGTCGTTGTGTGCCATATGGGTTGGTTGTTTTCTTAACCAAAGAGTATGGTAACACTGGTATGGCATATAGGTGAGATGTAAGGGTACATCATTACTGAACAAGTGACTCACCTGCTGAGTATTCTACTATCAAGAGTTGCTCATAAAATACATGGATATAAATATCCTTCAAACCTAAGATCACCATAGTGACTTACAAGCAACTTATTGTACTTTGGTGTCGAACTATCTAAATTTTTAATGCAGTGACGGAAGGCTACTGGATATAGTCAAGTACTTACGAAGTTTGTATATGGATCAAAATGGGATTGACCCCTCCGAATTATTCAAGTTGATGTATCACTGTATTTTAATTTAGTAAAGCCTTGGCCAGGGTAATCCATGAGATTGACAGTTAACTTGAGACCATCCTAGAGCATCCAGGGTCAAAAGGATGAAATATGCAGTAACCATAAGTATGAGTTCTGAAATATTCTTTTATGATAATTTAACCTATCTGGACATCGAGAATCATTGCTAGATGGTATCTCGATTAGTGCAGAAATTAGTTCCTGTGCTATCGACTTAATGTTTGAACCTATGGAGTCATGCACACAAGTTAGACAAAGTAGGAAGGAATTGACCTATGTTTATACGTCCAATCTGAAAGTACTTGATTTGATTGAACATATAAACTAACTTTATTGAGAATTGAGTTATGGGTCAAATGGGATTGAAGAGTTGACTATGTCTAGCTAGCACTACATATGAGGTTCAGGTTCAATCCCAGAGATGAACAATTTCTATATATGATCCATGGAATATATGAAAGATTGAATTTAAGTGCAGATTAATTTTAGATTAGATCTAAATTAATTAGACTTAAATAGATTTAAAATTCAAGTTAGACTTGCACAAAAGTCCTAAAGAGTTTAGAATTGACAATCTTTCGAAATTATTTTGAACCGACTTTGAATCAGATTCGAATCGAACCTGTTTTGGATGAGATATGAGTATTCCTACTTGCATTAGAAATACCCACTCATGAAGTATGATCAAAAATTAATTTGGTGCTTATTTGGAGTATCCCAAGTGGGTGCAGGAGTGGGTGCAAAACGAATGTCATAAGTGATGGCAATTATATCTCATGTAGGAGTCCTTCTTTCATAAGTATTGGATCAATTCAAATCAGATTTGAATAAAGAGTCCTCTTATTGGGTCATGAAAATCATCTATAAATGAGAGGGTCTCTACCTATGGATGAAAGAATAGAATAGAATAGAAAATAAATCAAATTGAGAGAAGAAAAAAAGAGAGAGAGACAACAGTGTGAAGAGAGAGGTCCTTCATCTTCTACATCTCTCCCTTTGTTGCCACCTCCTCTCCTTGGGCATGGATCCTTCTTGGGCATCCCAACAGCTGGTGTCAGGTGTCACACCATCACATCTCATCCCTCGATTGATTGAGTTGCGAAGCCAATTGGATTCGAGTTCGTCCTACTTTCCTGCAGCGTCTGACGTGTATGCAAAGTAGAGGGTCTGCATATCTATGCCTCCACGAAGGTTTATATCAAATAATTTGAGATTTGATCCCTGGTTCCATTATGATTCAGGTAAGAATTTGATCCTTAAACAAGTAAAATATTAAAGAAAATTTTTAGATGCAATCTGGACATTCTGGAGGAAAACTGTTCCCTTCCCTTCACAGATTAGACTCAAATAAATAGGAATCCAAATCTGATTTGGAGCCCAATTAATTTAGATTAGATGTCTCCTAATTGGAGGAGTCCTACTCTAATTGGACTCTTTCTTGGTGCTTGAGTCAAACTCAATTTTTAATCCTAATTCAATTAAGATTTGGTGCATCATGAAAATAAAGATTCCTAGTCCAATTAGGAATACATACATCCTAGTCTAATTAGGAATTGGGTCAAACCCAAATCCTAATTCAACTGAGACTAATCATCCGATCCTTTTGGGGTTATCCTATAACCCTATAGGGTTGATCAAATCAAACCCAAAATGAGTCAAATAAAATTCAATCAAATTAAACTTGATACAAGTCCCATTGCTCAATCAAATTGAGCTAATTAGCAATCCTATTGCTAATTAACTCTTCAATAACTCACTAACTCTTTGGTAAGTTATATAATATAACATTTGCATTAGATCAATTATCAATCAAATTGATAATCAATTTCTGTTATGATTTATAATCATATTTCAAGCATCTGATTAGTGAAAAGCCTCTTTTGTATGTGACCCCATCGATTCTATTCTGTTTGATAGTGAGATATATTGTGATTCCTATCACAATATCATTGAAACTCTTTTCAATAGGTTGAAACAATTCCAACTCAATCCATCAAGGATCATTGATCATCAAGATGATCCTTGTAAGTCTCACAATCCATCAGTGACACCTAGCAGTATGTAGTGGCAACCTAGCAGAATAAACGATGAACCTCTAGGTGCAGCTAACGCATGATACAGTTTCTCTATCGTGAGTCCCAACCAGATGGTAGATCATGGATAAATCATCAAACCTCAACATCGGTCATATGATAGATTCAATTAGTTTGAGTCCAAATATGATTCTATGAAAACTCTTTTCATCAATCATAATGCTATGGCCATAGACTTAAGGACTCAGTCTCTTAAATCTCATAGGATTACTCTCTTCTACTAGGGTCAATAGATTCCATCTTGATGCACACCTCATTCCTACAGTGGACTAACTGTCATCAACATCCACTACAAGAGCTCTTTGAGACCCATGTTGATGTGTCAGTCAAACTCCAGCAACCTCATTGTGAGCAGTAGTGTTATCTCAAGTCAAAAAATCAGTCATACAACTGTAGCATCGAGAAAGTCACTAACGAGTGAGCAGACATCCATGTGACTTCTCGTGTTGGTCACACTCAGTGCTAATTATTCTCTAACAATCACCTACACTCTTGCTCCAGTGTCTCTACACTGCAAACTCGAGATCCATCTATCTGAAGGAAGTGATCTGTGTACTAGTCTATCTGGATCAATTACCATCCTCATGATGATCCTATGATCAGGAGCAATTTAAGAATTAAGCATCAATGACACATGCCTCAAATTCTCAACTCTTTGAGAATATATGTCATCATCTTGTTAATCCCTTAGATGATTCATGGACATATAAACATGAATGGTAATATAACTGTCCAATAAGTACAAAATCATGGCCTAGAAATATGAAATATGTCAGCCAAGATTGGCTTCTAGGGCATACATCCAATAATGTACACATCCAACAAACATCCTAGAATTCGTGATGTCTCTGATATCTACCTTTGGCATTGTAGGTTAGGTCATGTTAAAAGAAATAGAATAAACATGTTGACATAAGAGAAAATCTTCAAAGTCAATGATTATGAATCATTCCCAACCTGTAAGTCCTGTCTTCTAGAAAAAATAATCAAATCACTTTTTACTAGAAAAGGTAAGCGAGCCAGTGAAGTTCTAAGTCTGATACATAGTGATGTATATGGACCAATGAACACTAGTGCCAAAGGTAGATATTATTATTTCATTACATTTATAAATGACCTATCGAGGTATTGGCACATCTACTTAATGACACATAAGTCAGAATCATTTGAAATATTCAAATGATTTCATAATGAAGTAGAGAAATAAACTGAAAAGAGTATTAAAATACTTCGATCCGACTGGGGAGAAGAATACCTCTCTAGTGAGTTTCTGACATACTTAGAAGAGAATGAGATTCTCTCACAATGGACCCCTCCTGGAACACCACAGCAAAATGGTATATCAAAAAGGAGGAATCAAATCCTTTTAGACATTGTTCAGTCCATGATGAGCTTTGCAAGTTTATTGATTTTTTTTTGAAGATACGCACTCAAGTTGGCTATTATATTTCGAGTAAGTCTGTAAGTAAAACACCACATAAGATATAGACAGGACGTAAGCCAAAACTCTCTCACCTGAGGGTTTGAGGTTGTCCAGCTTATGTCAAATGTTTGAAAACTGACAAGCTTGGACCTAAATCTGACAAATATCTATTTGTAGGATACTCAAAAGAGATCAAGAGATATTACTTCTGCCTTACTGACGAAAAGAAGGTGTTCGTTAGCAATAGGGCTATCTTTTTAGAAAAAGAGTTTCTTGGTGAAAGAACTAATGCCTCAAAGATTGAACTAGATGAAGTTTGATCGGTAAAAGAACTGACACAATCTAGTAAACCCATAGAGTCAGACTTGATTAGATCAAATCCAGAATCTATTATAGAAATATCTTTAAGGAGATCTGATAGAGTACCATGTCAATCAGATAAATACTATGGTTTCTTAATTCGAGAAGAGAATCTAGTTGAACTCGATAAGAACAATGAGAATTCGATCACCTATATGGATGGGATGCAAAGATCTGACTCCGATAAGTGGCTGGAAGTCATGAAATCTAAAATAAAATTCATGAAAATCAATAATGTATGGACATTGATTGACCCACCTGAAGGGGTAAAATCAATAAGGTGTAAGTGGATCTTCAAAAAGAAGAAGGGCGTAGATGGAAAGGTGGAGACCTATAAAGCTCGTCTAATTGCCAAGTGTTGGTGCAAAAATCCGCTTACGCCGGAGAAGCTGGAGTCGTGGTCGCCACTGGGACCTGCAAAAGAAGTCTAAACCGGAGGTGGGGTTGCTCCGACAAGACCCTCCGACGCTCAAGTCAGTTCTCTACCTCAATAAGAATGGAGTGCTCGAATAAAAATTTTAGCAGAATTTCTAGGTAAAAATGAGAGCTTATAGAATAACGTATCTGGGGTTCTCCCTTTTATAGGCGGAGGGGGCAACAAACTGATGGTGATGCCTGTAACCGTCTGGCAGTGGGCCGCCCATAGTCAGGGAAAGTTTGTTACGGAGAGTAGTGGGGTGGACCCGTGGCTATTATCGGGGCGTGCCACGTGGAGTCTGCCATGAGGAGTGGAGTGGCGTCCATTGTCGCGACTTGCCAGAGGATAGAAGAATCGCACGGTATCCGTCGCAGGAAGTGGAGCAGGACCGTGGCCATTATTATGGCCTGCCAGGGAGTGATGGAGCCCCATGGAATCCATCGCAGAAGGTGGAGCAGGGTCGTGGAGTGATGGAGCCGCGTGGAATCTACCGCAGGGAATGGAGCAGAATCGCGGCTGTTACTGCGGCGCGCCAGGGGATGAAGGTCTGCCGACTGGAGCATCTGGCGGAGAAAGGTAGTTAGCCATCTGTCCGAGAGGAGATCGAAATCTGACTTCGGCAGGAGCTCGGATGAAGTCTTCCTTCAGTCACAGCTGGGGGTGGAGTCTGGCTCTCGTGGGGGTCTGGGCGGAGTGTCCTTGCTGTTGGAGTCGCGGGCGGAGTCCGACTCCCGTAGGAGTCCGGGCGAAGTCTGCCTGTAGCCGTTGGAGTGGGGGACGGAGCCCGACTCCCGTAGGAGTCTGGGCGGAGTCTTCCTGCAATTAAAGTCAGGTGCGAAGTCTGGCTCCCGTGGGAGTCCGGATGGAGCTTACCAACAGTTGAAGTTGGTGATGGAGCCCGGCTCCCGTAGGAGTCCAGGCGGAGTCTTCCTTGCGGTTGAAGTTGGGGATGGAGCCCGACTCCCGTAGGAGTCCGGACGGAGTCTTCTTTGCGGTTGAAGTTGGGGACGGAGCCCGGCTCCCGTAGGAGTCCGGGTGGAGCTTACTAGCAGTTGGAGTTGGTGACGGAGCCCGGCTCCCGTAGGAGTCCGGGCGGAGTCTTCCTGCATTTAAAGTCAGGTGCGAAGTTCGGCTCCCGTAAAAGTCTGGACGGAGCTTACCAGCAGTTAAAATTGGTGACGGAGCTCGGCTCCCGTAGGAGTCCGAGCGGAGTCTTCCTGCAATTGAAGTTGGGGATGGAGCCCGGCTCCCGTAGGAGTCCGAGCGGAGTCTTCCTGCAATTGAAGTTGGGGATGGAGCCCGGCTCCCGTAGGAGTTTGGGTGGAGTCTTCCTTGCGGTTGAAGTTGGGGACGGAGCCTAGCTCCCGTAGGAGTCCGGGCGAAGTCTTCCTTCTGGTTGAAGTTGGTGACGTAGCTCGCCTCCCGTAGGAGTTCAGGCGGAGCTTACCAGCAGTTGGAGTTGGTGACGGAGCCCGGCTCCCGTAGGAGTCCCGGCGGAGTCTTCCTGTAATTGAAGTTGGGGATGGAGCTCGGCTCCCGTAGGAGTCCGGGCAGAGTCTTCCTTGCGGTTGAAGTTGGGGACGAAGCCCGGCTCCCATAGGAGTCCGGGTGGAGCTTACCAGCAATTGAAGTTGTTGACGGATCCCGGCTCCCGTAGGAGTCCGGGTGGAGTCTTCCTGCAATTGAAGTTGGGGATGGAGCCCAGCTCCCGTGGGAGTCCGGGTGGAGTCTTCCTTGCGGTTGAAGTTGGGGATGAAGCCCGGCTCCCGTAGGAGTCCGGGCGGAGCTTACCAGCAGTTGAAGTTGGTGACGGAGCCCGACTCCCGTAGGAGTCCGGGCAGAGCTTACCAGCAGTTGAAGTTGGTGACGGAGCTCGGCTCTCGTAGGAGTCCGGGCGGAGTCTTCCTACAATTGAAGTTGGGGACGAAGCCCGGCTCCCGTCAGAGTCCGAGCGGAGTCTTCCTTGCGGTTGAAGTTGGGGACGGAGCCCGGCTCCCGTAGGAGTTCGGGCGGAGTCTTCCTTGCTGTTGAAGTTGGGGACAGAGCCCGACTCCCGTAGGAGTTCGGGCGGAGCTTACCAGTAGTTGAAGTTGGTGACGGAGCCCGGCTCCCGTAGGAGTCCGGGCGGAGTCCTCCTGCAATTAAAGTCAGGTGCGAAGTCCGGCTCCCGTGGGAGTCCGGACGGAGCTTACCAGCAGTTGAGGTTGGTGACGGAGCCTGGCTCCCGTAGGAGTCTCGGTGGAGTCTTCCTTGTGGTTGAAGTTGGGGACGGAGCCCGGCTCCCGTAGGAGTCCGGGCAGAGTCTTCCTGTAATTGAAGTTGGGGACGGAGCCCGACTCCTGTAGGAGTCTGAGCAGAGTCTTCCTTGCAGTTGAAGTTGGGGACGAAGCCCGGCTCCCGTAGGAGTCCGGGCGGAGCTTACCAGCAGTTGAAGTTGGTGACGGAGCCCGGCTCCCGTAGGAGTCCGGGTGGAGTCTTCCTGCAATTAAAGTCAGGTGCGAAGTTCGGCTCCCGTAGGAGTCCGGACGGAGCTTACCAGCAGTTAAAATTGGTGACGGAGCCCGGCACCCATAGGAGTCCGAGCGGAGTCCTCCTGCAATTAAAGTCAGGTGCGAAGTCTGGCTCCTGTAGGAGTCCGAACGGAGCTTTCCAGCAGTTGAAATTGATGACGGAGCCCGACTCCCGTAGGAGTCCGGGCAGAGTCTTCCTACAATTAAAGTCAGGTGCGAAGTCTAGCTCCTGTAGGAGTCCGGACGGAGCTTACCAGCAGTTGAAATTGGTGACGGAGCCCGGCTCCCGTAGGAGTCCGGGCGGAGTCTTCCTGCAATTAATGTCAGGTGCGAAGTCCGACTCCTGTAGGAGTCCGGACGGAGCTTACTAGCAGTTGAAATTGGTGACGGAGCCCGACTCCCGTAGGAGTCCGGGCGGAGTCTTCCTGCAATTGAAGTTGGGGACGGAGCCCGGCTCCCATAGGAGTCCGGGCGGAGCTTACCAGCAGTTGAAGTTGGTGACGGAGCCCGGCTCCCGTAGGAGTCCGGGCGGAGTCTTCCTTGCGGTTGAAAGTCGGAGGGGACCTGCAAGGGTCAATCCTGCTGAGGACTTCGGCTGAGGGTATTTTATACCCAACACCAAGGGTTACCATCAGCATTATGGTATTGACTATGATGAGATATTTTTTTTCTGTGGCAATGCTCAAGTCTATTCAGATTATGCTTGCGATAGCAGTATATCTAGACTATGAAATCTAGCAAATGGATGTGAAAACAGCCTTCCTAAATGGAGAGCTAGAAGAAGAGGTGTATATGATACAACCTAAAGATTTCATATCCACAGATAAGTCTAAGGTGTACAAGCTTCAAAGGTTCATCTATGGACTTAAGCAGGCATCTCGGAGTTGGAACATGCATTTTGATAAAGTGATCAAAATGTATAGCTTCATTAGAAATGGAGAGGAACCCTGCATATACAAATGGGTTAATAACTTTATGGTAGTATTTTTTATTTTGTATGTCGATGACATTCTCTTAATCGAGAATGACATCCCTGCATTACAGGGAATAAAAATTTGATTGTCATCATAGTTCTCCATGAAAGATTTGGAAGAAGTATCCTTCATCCTTGGGATAAAGATCTATAGAGATGATCTAAAAGATTGCTTAGATTATCTCAGTCGACGTACACTGATACTATGCTGAAAAGGTTCAGCATTGAGAATTTCAAAAAAAACTATCTTCTGATAGGTCAAAAAAAATTTCTCTTGAAGAGCGATTGTCTAATAACTCCTTAAGAGAGAGCGTATGAGTAAAATTTCATGTGCTTCGGTAGTAGGGTCTATTATGTATGCCATGACATGTTGTCACGCCCCCGACCCGAGATTTGTGGATCGAGGGTCGCGGCAACCGCCGCATACTCATGAAGAACTCTCTCCATAAGCATGCAAGGCATCTCATCACGATATCAATGCATCGCAGCGGAATAAATTCAAATAATTATTATTCAACTGTAATTCATGTAATTAAATCAAATGTCTTACATCCAATAAAATTTTTCTAAAACAATAAATCTAAATTCAATTGAAGTGTTGACAATGCTAAATCTCGCCTCTAAAAGCTCTGTCCCAATATTTCTTCCCACGTTCGAAATTAATTATCTGAATCTGAAAAATAGAAAGAAAGGTAATGAGCTAGACAGCCCAGTAAGTAACAAATATCTCAACCAGATATTTCAGATATTATAAAATTTTTAAGAATAAAGCTGTAATTAAACATAAAAATATATTTCATATTGATTTAATGCAAACCCAATAATTTCAAATATTCACATATAATAAATCCGATTCGATTCAAAACACTCGAAACTCAACAGCCTCGACTATGACCAACGTTTAACCCCCATTGGCGGGGTCCACATAATACCAGCGCACAACCCCCACTGGCAGGGTCCACAAGTACCAGCGCACAACCCCCACTGGCAGGGTCCAGAAATACCAGCGCACAACCCCCACTGGCAGGGTCCACAAAGTACCAACGTATAATCCCCATTGGCAGGGCCCACTGAAACATAGTTAGGCTGAGAGCATAAATTCGATCTGTATCAAAATACTTAGTACCACAACATATATCATAATCTTTCACTAAACATGTGCATAAATCGATATACCATAACATTTCAAAAGCACTTTTCTTTCAAAACATAATTTCGTAAATCATGCATAATTTCAAAGAATAATTATTTATTTTCAGAATAAATATGGAATATCTTGGAAAGATGATTCATTACTTACCTTTCACGGAGCACTGAATGAATGGATCGACTAACTTCTAGGAGATTCTTCCATGCCTATTATTCAAAATTATATTTTTACATTAATTTTAATTCAAAATTAAATCTAACAAATCTCAAAATCAAAATCTTGCTTAAAATCAGACTCGTCTCTAAACTTGATCAGAATCATCAGATGAAGCCTTCCACTACGTTAATCCTAGAGGAATAACTTTAGAGAGAGAGGAATCCATCAAGAGAGAGAAATATTCTAGAGAGAGAAAATTCTAGAGAGAGAAAGTAGAGAGAGAAAGTCCAATTCTAGAGAGAGAAAATCAGAGTTCAGACTGAGACAAGAGAGAGAAGAGAGAGAAACTCTCTCTCTCATCAATTTTAATTTATTTATTTATTTATTTATTTATTTATTTATTTACTTACTTATATATATATATATATAAATATACATATATATATATTTATTTATTTTTATTAATATTATTATTATTTTCTTTTCTTTTCTTTTTCTTCTTTTTTTTTTTCTTCTTTTTCTTTCCTTTTCTTTTCTTTTTCTTTTTTTCTTTTTCTTTTTCTTCTTTTCTTTTCTTTTTCTTTTCTTTTCTTTTTCTTTTTTTTCTTCTTCTTCTTCTCGGTTCTTCCCGCACCGGAACAGGGGACCGGCGTCCCCTCGGCCTTGACCGGCCGTTCGGGCCACGGCCGCCGCGGCGGAGGCCGGCGGCCGACGGGGGTCACTCCCCCGGTCACGGAGGAGACATGGCCGGCGATCAATTCCGATCGCCGGCGCCGGAAATTCAAGGAGAAGAAACCCAAAAACAGGGTCGCTTTCCCGACGGAAAAATCAGCGACTCTCGTCGCCGGCAGCCGCGCACAGGAGCATGGGAGGAAGGAGAAGAAAGAGGGGAGGAAGAGGAAGACTTACCTCAGCCTCCGGAGACCTCGTCGGCGGCAATCACGGCGAGAAATCAACCGGTGTCCGCGGCTTAATTTCGGGAAAATCGGAGGGAAGGAGAGGAAGAAGAGGCCGATGATCGGTCTCAAGGGAAAGGGGTCTTCTTATAGATCACCCTAGGACTCCGAGGGGTCCTAGGAGTCCTATTTTGCCCGGGAATCGCCGGAGAAGAAGACTCCTACCGGGAGTCTTCTTCCCGGTTTCTCTGTTTTTTTTTTTTTTTTTTTTTTTTTTTAGTTTTGGGCTATCACATTCTTCACCCCTAAAAAGAAATTTCGTCCTCGAAATTTTTCATACCTGTCACCATTGTATTGGAAGCCTGTGGATTCTGCTGAGTAAGTGCATAAACTCTTCCCTGAGTTTTAGAAATCGGTCCGCCACCCTTATGTTGTCCTTCATGAGTTCTTTTGCCAGCTTGATTTTCAGTATTTAGCGGGCAGCTAGCAATTTTATGATCCTTCTGTCCACATTTTAAACAAGCACCGGTATTCCAATAGCAATCCTTATCTGCATGATTTTTGCCACATCTGGAGCACGGCTCACCATCAATCTGTTGAGTCTTATTGTCTACTGCTCCCTTAGCTGATCTTTTGATGTTTTTATTATTCTGCCCTTGTGTATCATTTGATTGTGCTCTCTTTCTTTGCCTTCTTTCCCTTTCCATGCGTTCTTCATTGACTTCCCTTTCAATTATCAGTGCTTTGTTTACCACATCTGCATAAGTTGTCAATTCATAAGGAACCACTTGTTTTCGAATCTCAGTTCTCAGTCCCATCTCAAACTTGTGAACACGTTCTTGCTCACCATCCACTAATCTCGGAGCAAATTTTGCTAACTCTGTAAATTTTGCTTCATATTCGGTCACACTCATACCCTTTTGCTTCAAATAAATAAACTCTTGCTCTTTCTGGATCCTTATACTCCGAGGAAAATACTGATCATAGAATGCAATCCGAAATCTTTCCCAGGTAAGTATTTCGCCATCTTGTTCATGCTTGCGCTGTAGTCGCTGACACCAGTTGTATGCTTCTCCTTGTAGTAAATAAGCTGCATATCGAATCTTTTCTTCATCAAGACACTCTTGGACAGCGAAAGCCTTCTCCATCTCCATTATCCAGTTGTCAGCCTCCAAAGGTTCAGTAGTCCCCTTGAAAGCTGGAGGAGCAAGCTTTTTAAATTCTGAAATGCTGTTCCGTTGTACTGGTTGCTCTCCATGTTGTGGTGGTGGATGCTGATGTTGTTGTGTATCTCGTTGTATCTATTGTTGTTCAAACATTTGCTGCTGCATTTGTTGTTGCGCTTGTACCATCCTGATTAGGGTCTGCATTAACTGAGCCATATCTGGTTCTTGACGTGCTCTCGAAGTACTCCCATTAGGATCTACGACTCCCTCCTCCTGAGGGGTGCCACTGGTCAGATGGGGAGTGCTACCATCCCGTGGTTGTGATGTCTCTCTTGCAATTCCTTGAGTAGTTCTTGTCATTCTACGGGGAGGCATGATAACCTTGTAGTAGTAAAACCTTATTAGATTCATTTATCTATTTGTTAGGATGGGTTTATTATGATGTTCATACTCTAACGTCCCCATATTCCTAATGTTTACCCACCTACACTCATACTATGTCAAATTCTATGTGTCATAATTTATCCAACCTGGCTCTGATACCATATTAATTGTCACGCCCCCGACCCGAGATTTGTGGATCGAGGGTCGCGGCAACCGCCGCATACTCATGAAGAACTCTCTCCATAAGCATGCAAGGCATCTCATCACGATATCAATGCATCGCAGCGGAATAAATTCAAATAATTATTATTCAACTGTAATTCATGTAATTAAATCAAATGTCTTACATCCAATAAAATTTTTCTAAAACAATAAATCTAAATTCAATTGAAGTGTTGACAATGCTAAATCTCGCCTCTAAAAGCTCTGTCCCAATATTTCTTCCCACGTTCGAAATTAATTATCTGAATCTGAAAAATAGAAAGAAAGGTAATGAGCTAGACAGCCCAGTAAGTAACAAATATCTCAACCAGATATTTCAGATATTATAAAATTTTTAAGAATAAAGCTGTAATTAAACATAAAAATATATTTCATATTGATTTAATGCAAACCCAATAATTTCAAATATTCACATATAATAAATCCGATTCGATTCAAAACACTCGAAACTCAACAGCCTCGACTATGACCAACGTTTAACCCCCATTGGCGGGGTCCACATAATACCAGCGCACAACCCCCACTGGCAGGGTCCACAAGTACCAGCGCACAACCCCCACTGGCAGGGTCCAGAAATACCAGCGCACAACCCCCACTGGCAGGGTCCACAAAGTACCAACGTATAATCCCCATTGGCAGGGCCCACTGAAACATAGTTAGGCTGAGAGCATAAATTCGATCTGTATCAAAATACTTAGTACCACAACATATATCATAATCTTTCACTAAACATGTGCATAAATCGATATACCATAACATTTCAAAAGCACTTTTCTTTCAAAACATAATTTCGTAAATCATGCATAATTTCAGAGAATAATTATTTATTTTCAGAATAAATATGGAATATCTTGGAAAGATGATTCATTACTTACCTTTCACGGAGCACTGAATGAATGGATCGACTAACTTCTAGGAGATTCTTCCATGCCTATTATTCAAAATTATATTTTTACATTAATTTTAATTCAAAATTAAATCTAACAAATCTCAAAATCAAAATCTTGCTTAAAATCAGACTCGTCTCTAAACTTGATCAGAATCATCAGATGAAGCCTTCCACTACGTTAATCCTAGAGGAATAACTTTAGAGAGAGAGGAATCCATCAAGAGAGAGAAATATTCTAGAGAGAGAAAATTCTAGAGAGAGAAAGTAGAGAGAGAAAGTCCAATTCTAGAGAGAGAAAATCAGAGTTCAGACTGAGACAAGAGAGAGAAGAGAGAGAAACTCTCTCTCTCATCAATTTTAATTTATTTATTTATTTATTTATTTATTTATTTATTTACTTACTTATATATATATATATATAAATATACATATATATATATTTATTTATTTTTATTAATATTATTATTATTTTCTTTTCTTTTCTTTTTCTTCTTTTTTTTTTTCTTCTTTTTCTTTCCTTTTCTTTTCTTTTTCTTCTTTTTCTTTTTCTTTTTCTTCTTTTCTTTTCTTTTTCTTTTCTTTTCTTTTTCTTTTTTTTTCTTCTTCTTCTTCTCGGTTCTTCCCGCACCGGAACAGGGGACCGGCGTCCCCTCGGCCTTGACCGGCCGTTCGGGCCACGGCCGCCGCGGCGGAGGCCGGCGGCCGACGGGGGTCACTCCCCCGGTCACGGAGGAGACATGGCCGGCGATCAATTCCGATCGCCGGCGCCGGAAATTCAAGGAGAAGAAACCCAAAAACAAGGTCGCTTTCCCGACGGAAAAATCAGCGACTCTCGTCGCCGGCAGCCGCGCACAGGAGCATGGGAGGAAGGAGAAGAAAGAGGGGAGGAAGAGGAAGACTTACCTCAGCCTCCGGAGACCTCGTCGGCGGCAATCACGGCGAGAAATCAACCGGTGTCCGCGGCTTAATTTCGGGAAAATCGGAGGGAAGGAGAGGAAGAAGAGGCCGATGATCGGTCTCAAGGGAAAGGGGTCTTCTTATAGATCACCCTAGGACTCCGAGGGGTCCTAGGAGTCCTATTTTGCCCGGGAATCGCCGGAGAAGAAGACTCCTACCGGGAGTCTTCTTCCCGGTTTCTCTGTTTTTTTTTTTTTTTTTTTTTTTTTTAGTTTTGGGCTATCACACATGTACATGACCAGATGTGGTATACTCATTAGGTGTAGTGAGCAGATACCAATCCAATCCAGGTGAGAATCACTGGAAGGTCGTAAAGACCATCCTTAAGTATTTGAGAAATACTAAGGATCTGTGACTTAACTATGGAGAATCTGATTTACAACTTGTGGGGTTTATCGATTTTAATTTTTAGTCGGATCATGATGACAGCAAAAGCATGTCGGGATATATTTATACCCTAAATGATGTAGTAATCTGCTGAAAAAATTTTAAGCAGCACACTGTGACTGACTCTACTTGTGAGGTGAAATATATCGTAGCATCCGATGCTGCGAAGAAAGCTGTGTGGCTACGAAGGTTCATTAATGAGCTCAGAGTGGCACCCTCCTATGATGGCCCTGTCTTGTTGTACTACGACAGTACTGGTGCCATTGCTCAAGCGAAGGAATCGAAGTCACATCAGCAGACCAAGCACATTCTACGTCGCTACCATCTAGTCCAAGAGATTATGGATCGAGGTGACGTCGAGCTTCAAAAGATCGACGGAAAGGAGAACCTGACTTACCCATTTACTAAAGCCTTCGATGTCAAAGAGTTCAAAGACTACAAATCAAAGATGGGTATACGATACTGCACCAATTGGCTTTAGTCTAAGTGGGAGTTGTTGAAAATTATGTCCCAAAGTCAATCATCAGTCTGTTGATGGTTGTACTTATCATTGTAGTTGTTTATGAATTATTGAATTAATAAATATTATTTGATTTTTTTTATCAATGTATACATCTCATTTTGAACTCTTGTTATGTGATGAAGTCCTTAGAACTTTTTGATTTGATATAGGAGGATATATCATTTAGTCCTTAAATGAGTTCGCGATCAAATGATATGCTATTACTAGAACAATAGATATATCAAGTGTAGATCGTTGTATGCCATATAAGTTAGTTATCCTCTAAATCAAAGAGCATGGAGATGCCTCCACGCTAGTATGGCATGCAAGTGAAATATTGGAGTACATTTAACTGAACATGACCAACTCTGGACTGTCAAGAGTCACTCCGAAGAGATATAAGTATAAGTGTCCCTCCGACCTGAGATCACCACGGTGACTTACAAACAACTCACTATGCTTTGGTGCCAGACTATCTAAATTTCTAATTCAGTGATGAAAGATTTTTGGGCATAGTCATGTACTTATGAAGTCGGTGTGTGTGTCAAGATGGAATTGACCCCTCCGAATAAGTAGGAGTTAATGTATCAGTGTGTTTCAATTTAGTAAAACCTTGGCCAGGATAATCCATATGATGGATTTTAAAAATTGAAATACAATATGGATGACCATATCAGGGTTGGCAATTAAACCATAGGTCACCTTGAGCATTTGGGTCAAAGGGATGAATTATACGGTAACTATATTCAAATAGGTTCTTAAGTATTACTTTGCATACATTCGGCCTATTCAGACATCGGGTACTATTGCTAGATGGTTACTCTGATTGGTACAAGAATTAGTTCCTGTGCTACCGACTTAGATTCAAACCTTTGAGATCACACACATTAGAAGTTTCTCTCCAATCCATGACTAATCTAAAGAGTCTCAGTCAATGGAGACTCTGGTGAAGAGTACCATTTGATGGAGACTCTGCTGAAGAGTCCCACTGGATGGAAACTCTAGAGAAGAGTCCCACTAGACTTGGACTCTATCTTTAATGGAAGATTAATTAGTGATTAGATCACTAATTAGCTCAATTTGATTGAGAATTAAAGTCTGGATCAAATCTGATTGAATTTGATTCAATCAAGTCAAGTCTGATTAGGTTATAAGATGACCTAATCGGTAAGAGAGAAATGATCCTGATTTGATCAGATCTATAGCTTAATTAATTTATTAATTTGATCAAGTTTAATTAAGATTATAGGAGTCTAATTAGATTAGGTTCATCATATTTTATTTGGGTCTAATTGGATTGGGTTTGAATGAAATCCAATTGGTTAAACTCTAGAGTCCCAAATGAATAAGACTCTATCCCTTACGCCACCTAAATTATCTTACATCTTTTCTCACCACACAAAATTAGTTTGTATGTGAAAAAACTAGAAAATAATCTTTCTTTTGTTGCCCATTAAGAATAGAAATTGGTTGATTTTGATTTGAATTCAAATTAGTTTGAATTTTAACTTAAAACCTTATCCATATCCTTCCACATATTGGTTATTTTTGAAGGGATCTATTGTGTACGAGAAAAAGAGATTCTTTCAATCGATTATTATATTTAATTTTCTTTGGTATGTCCCTCTTTAAGTTAAATAAAGGTAAAAAAAAAGTTAGAGTTGAATTGAAATTCAAAAAAAATTGTATTGTAATAAACTCCAGCCCTTATCATGTTTTATCTGGTTTGTGCGACAACCATCAAAAGGCTACAATTTTGTGCACCAAAAGTAGAGAGATTTTCCTCGTGAGATACCAGAGAGAAAGAGGGTCAAAAATATCTTTTTTGGATTGTGAGGATTGGGTGAGTTTCTTTCCTCCTTGGCATGAACAAAAGAGGAGACCGTTCTCCTCTTGGGTGAGAGACCTAAAACTGTTCTAGGTTTTTGAGTGAGGGAAAAATCAAAGAGAAGAGAGTCTTCATCTAATTTTTCTCCACTATCCAGCATCCTTCTTTGATCCATCTTGGACATTGAAAAGGTTTGAGATAATCAAAGAAAGAGATCAAGTCAGATCTACCATCAGAAGCCGACTGCGCGAGCTAGTACTCCTACAGAGGACTGATCGATCCGAGGGGCTTCGTGTGGACCATCCGTAGAGGTCGGATGCTTGTGCGGCTGCTCGATATTAGCAAAAGCTTTATACCATACTTACCAATAATGGAGATCATCAACTCATAAAAAGATGATGAGTTCTGAATTCTATCGATAAAATCTAAAGGTTAGATCAAATTCAAGACATCGATGTGATTGATGTAGTTTTTTATTTTATTTTAAATTTTATATATAAATCTTTCATGTCATAGATCCTTAATGGTAGTTTAGATATGATCTAAGAGATGTTTAGAAGATTAAAATATTTAAAATTTTATTATTTTACTGTAAAATTTTAAAAATACATGCTTTGAACTACTTATTTTTTCTTTAGATGGTATCAAAGCCAGATTTCTTATGACATAAATTTTTTATATATAATCTAATTTTAATTATTTAGATTAGATCTAAATAGTTAATTTTAAATCTGAGTAGTATAGTAATCTGATTGAATAGATTCTCATAGCCATCCGGTCATAGGAGAAATCAAGATTTCACTATCCTATTTATCCATTCGATGGGATCTCCTATGGTGTGTAGAGATGCTGCGCGATCTTTTTCATGATGATGAACAATAAAAAAAATTTTAAAATTTTATTTTAGATCTAAAATAATATATATTAGATATGAAATTAAAATTTTGATCATTAGATGATTGATTGTAAAAATATTTTATAAAATTAAAAACTATTTTCAAACATCAAATCCGAACCCATATCAATCCAAAACTTAATTGAGAATTAAGTGATCTAGATTTGAGAATCAAAGATCTAAGACATTAATTTCATAATTCATGGGTTAATGGGTTAGCTCGAGTCAAGCTATTTAATTGGGTTAGACCTCGGGTTAGAAATCATTGATAATAGACCATGTTAGTAATTAATCAAATCTAATTAAAGGTTAATTCTGATTGGGTCAATTTTTTCTCTTGATCAATTTCAATAGATATAGTTGGTCAAGTCTATGTCTTTGATTAGACTAATATGGACTTTGATTATAGCTCTGTGGTTGAATCCAAGTCTATAAGTTGATCAAATTAAAAATGACTGACAAGTTAGTGTCTAAGGAAAGTATAGCAATTTTTGACGGTGGTCATTAATTGAGAGCTACTCGTATAGATTGAGTCTATATTGAGTTAATGGTATATCCCTTCCATCGATCTCACTTATCTAGCCAACATAGTGAATCATATTTTGATTAGATCACTTAATGATTGAAGTTGACCCATGCTAACTAGGAAATCAGTGTGACTGATTTAGGTGCCCCTAGTTTGACTTGTCTTGAGTCCTCTTCATGACTTGGTGAAGTCAGTAGGAGGACTTGTGACTAGCTGACCAGACCAGCTTTTATCTAATCTTCTTTAATCTGATTTGGTGAAGTCAGTGGGAGGATTAAAATTAACTGGTCAAGTCTTTTCTTATCCCTCAATTCGACTAATTAAATCTTCTAAAATTATTAGGCCCCTAAAAATAAAATAGTTATGGCAATAACTAGATCATAGCCTTTCATTAAGTTAGGTGATAATGAGTCCAATGGTTTAAATGATTATTGGAGGTGCCACACGTCTAGTGCTCATCTGACTGTCGGAATTATCATTCATAATATGCTGTTTTAGTTATGTCTTTCTGATAATGGTAAAGTTGGCCGAGCCACACTCGGATCTGTCACTCGTTCGTTAGATATACTAAATTCTGGCATGTTAATAGTTGGACCTAACCAGAACTTTTAGTGGAGATGCCACACAACTGCTTAAGAGGTGTCTGGGGCAAAATTGAATACTAAAAATGAAGGAACCATATCTAGAGTTTCAGGGTTAGATCTTGAAACTTTTTCAAGATCAGGCAGCAGAAAATTAAAATAAATCAAAATTTATCTTATAAAATTAAAAAAAAATTAGATCTAAGATCTTATTACATGATTATTACATAGTATTAAATCAAAAATTAAAATATAAAGAGCAAGAACTACATGTTAATCATATCAACATGTTTCTATACTACATCTAATGTATGTAAAATATAATAGATCAGATCTATTACCTTGCAAGTTAGACATTCTAACCTTGCTGTTCTGGGTTTGAGGATGATGTTGTGAGCTGTACACACATCTGGCCTCTAGGAGTCATCCACACGAGCCCACGAATCATGATCAGAAGTCCTGGTCCAAGAAATTAGCATAGTATGCTAGTACTGTGGTGATCCTTCTTCAATGGTCGATCAGATGCCTCCTTCTTCTTGATTTGGACTCTTCCAAAGATGAGAAGTAGGAGAAGGAGTTTTAAATGTGAGATACTCTCAGAAAACTCACAGATGGAGGAAGAAAAGAGGTGAACTCAGTAATCCTAGAAGAAGACCCTCTTCTTCTTCTCTTTGCTCTAACCCAGACACTTAGTTTTGTGTCTATTATATCTCCATACCCCAACACTCTTTCTTCTTGATTTTCATATGCCCCAAAGGTCTCTCAATTATCTATAATTCACAAAAATTTTAAGAAGAAATTCATCTTAAATCAAGAGATAAAGAATCCTTGTCTAGGTCAAATACTTAGTCAAGAAAAATCCAAACAGGGCAAGACAAGTGGTGCCCAACTCTTGGGTGCCCCCTCATTCTTTTTCTACCATGGACCACCAGAAAAGGGTGCACAATATGTGCCATAAAAGTTACAAAAATTTCAAAAAAATTTGGATAAAATCAATGCCATAAAGAAAGAGTTTTGGTTTCCTAAAATTCTATCTCATAGAATTTGAAATCCAAACTAATTCCTACTTTGACTTGGTCCACAACCACATTCCATGTAAGAGAGAAAGAGTGAAAAGCTTTGGGCATGCATGAAGGCCTGGGAGAGAAGATTTTGTCACACAAAATAAGAGAGAGTGGGCATGGGGGGCTAAGGTGGCGCAAGGTGGAATCCTTGTCTTACTAGGATTCAATCTATGACTTGTTCAAATTTGGTTTCTCAAACCAAATCAAACCAAAATCAAATCAATCTAATTAAAATAGATCTTAACCCAATTAAGAATCTAATTTAATCAGATTAAATTAGATTTAAATCTGATTTAATTTTTTAATCGAATTAAAAATTAGGTTGACCCAAGTCCTAATTGAACTATGACTAGTTTTTTCTTGCATTTGGCTTATCCAATAAACCAATTAGACTTGATCCAATCAAGCCCAAACCAAATCTAATTAAATCATATTCAGTTAGACTTAATCTCAGCTCATTGGCTTAACCAAATTATGCCAATTAGCAATCAAATTGCTAATCGATCCTCCTACAACACTTGCACTAGGTTAAATGTCAATCGTATTGATCGTTTAACCCTAGAACGATTCTTAATTATTGATCAACCATCCGATCAGATTGTGAACTCTAATGTGTGTGTCCTCATAGGTCCGAACCTAAGCTGATAGTATGGAAATAAATTTCTATACCAATCGAAGTGACCATCTAGCAATGGTACCCAACAGTCGGATTGGTCGAATGTGTAGAACAACATCCTTAGAACCTATGCAGATATAGTTTCCATATAATTTATCCCCTTGACCAAAATGCTCATAGGACACCTCAAAGTTCCACTATCAACTCTGATCAAGTTGTCCATATTGTATTTCAAAATATTAAATCCATCTGATGGATTATCCTGGCTAAGATTTTGCTAAATTGAAATACAGCAACTCATTCTTCTCCAGCTCTTAGAGTGCTCAATCTCATCTTGATCACACTCTGACTTCGCAAGTACTTGACTGTGCCCAGAAGTCTTCCGTCACTGAATTAGAAATTCAGCTAGTCCAGTACCAAAGCACAATGAGTTGCTTGCAAGTCACTGAGGCGATCTCAGGTCTAAGGGACACTTATACCTATATCCCATCAGAGACATTCTTGACAGCAGAATGCTTTGGAGTTGGTCATGTTCAATGATGATGTACCCTTACATCTCACCTATATGTCATACCAATGTCTCCATACTCTTTGGTTAAGAGGACAACCAACCCATATGGCCTGCAGTGACCTATGCTTGATAGAAGCTGTCGTCCTTATTAACAGCCCATCATTTGGTCATGAACAGTTTTAAGGACTAATCGATAAATCCTCTCTCTATCGAACCTAAATAGTCTTAAGGACTTCATCACAATAATGGAGTTTATTAGAAGATGAAAACTTATGATGAAAATATTAAAAATATATTTTATTTATTAACAAATCAATTACAACACAAGGTTGCTCAACAGTCAATAGGTTGACGATTGACTTTTGAGACATATTTTCCAACAACTCCCACTTATCCTAAAGCCACTCGGCATAGTATTTAATACCCATCTTCGACTTGTGGTTGTCGAACTCCTTTATCGCCAGGGCTTTAGTGAAGGGGTCGGTCAGATTTTTTTTTCCATCGATCTTCTGAAGGTCGACGTCACCTCGATCCACGATCTTCCAGATCAGGTGGAAGTGGTGCAAAATGTGCTTCGTCCGCTGGTGTACTTTGGGTTCCTTCGCTTGAGTAATGGCATCAGTGCTGTCACAGTAGAATAAAACCAGACCATCGAGGGAGGGTGCTACTCCGAGCTCGGTGATGAATTTTCTTAGCCACACAGCTTCCTTCACAGCATTCGATGCTACGATATACTCTGCCTCACAAACAGAGTCTGCCACAGTATGCTGCTTGAAACTCTTCCAGCAGATGGCTCCACCATTCAGAGTAAAGATATAACCCAACATGCTTCTGCCGTCATCATGGTCAGTTGAAAGCTGGAGTCTGTGAACCTCATAAGTTTCAGATCTGACTCATCATAAACCAACCATTGGTCTTTAGTATTTCTCAAATACTTAAGGATGGCTTTAACCACTTTCCAGTGGTTTTCTCCAGGATCAGATTGGTATCTACTCACTACTCCTAGTGAGTATACCACATCTGACCTTGTACATGTCATGGCATACATGATAGATCCCACGGTCGAAGTATATGGGACTCTACTCATATGCTCTCTCTCTTCAGGAGTTGTCGGACAATCCTGTAGGAACCAGATCTAGGGTTTCAGGGTTAGATCTTGAAACTTTTTCAAGATCATACAGCGGAAGACTAAAATAAATCAAAATTTATTTTCTAAAATCAAAGAATTTTTAGATCTAAGATCCTATTATATGATTATTACATAGCATTAAATCAGAAATTAAAATATATAAATATAGCATGAACTACATGTTGATCATATCAACATGTTTCTATACCACATCTAATGTATGTATTAAACAATAGATCAGATCTATTACCTTGCAAGTTAGATGCTCTAACCTTGCTGATCTGGGCTTAAGGATGATGTTGCAAGCCACACATGCATCCAGCCTCTAGGAGTCATCCACACGAGCCCACGAATCTCGATCAGAAGTCCTGCTTCAGGAAATCAGCACAGTATGCTAGTACTGCGCTGATCCTTCTTTGATGGTTGATCAGGTACCTCCTTCTTGATTTGAACTCTTCCAAAGATGGAAATTAAAAAGAGGAGTTTCAGATCTGAGACACTCTCAGAAAACTCAAGATGGAGGGAGGAAAGATATGAAAACAAAAAACCCTAGAAGAAGACCCTCTTCTTCTTCACGTTTTTCTCTCTAGACACCCTAACTTGCATCTTTTATATCTCCATGACCCAAAGGTCTTTCTCTTTGATTTTTGGATGGAAAAAATGTATCTCAAATATCTGTCTTTTTCTAAAATTTTATGAAGAAACTCATCTTATATTGAGAGATATGATAGAGTCCTTGTCTAGGTCAAACACTTAGTCAAGGCTTATCCAAACATGGCAAGTTAGGGGACGCCCAACTCTTGAGCACCTCCTTCATATTTTTGTGCATGGATTACTAGAAAAGGGTGCACAATATATACCCTAAAAGCTACAAAAATTCCAAAAAAAAAATTGGATAAATTTGATGCAAAATTGAAAGAGTTTTGGATTTCTAAAACTCTATCTCATAGAATTCGAAATCCAAACTTATTCCTTTTAGATTTGATCCAAACCACCTTCCATGTAAGAAAGAAGAGAGGAGACCTTTTGTGAATGTGGGAGAGATCTGGGAGAGGGCTTTTGTCACATAAAATAAGTGGAGATTGGCATTGAATAAGAGAGAGGGCGTGGAGAAGGCTTATGTGGCGCAAGGTGGAATCCTAGTCTTACTAGGATTCTGTCTTATGACTTGTTTTAATTTGGTTTCCCAAACCAAATCAAATTAAAATTAGATCAACCCAATTAAAATAGGTCTTAACCCAATTAACAACCTAATTTAATCAGATTAAATTATATTTAAGTCTGATTTAATTTTCTAATCAAATTAGAAATTAGATTGACCCAAGTCCTAGTTGAACTAGGACTAGTTTTTCCTTGCACTTGGCTTATCCAATAAACCAATTAGACTTGATCCAATCAAGCCCAAATCAAATCTAATTAAATTATATTTAATTAGACTTAATCTCAGCCCATTGGCTTAATCAAATTAAGCCAATCAGCAATCGAATTGCTAATAGATCCTCCTGCAACACTTGCACTGGGTTAAATGTCAATCGTATTGATCATTTAATCCTAGAACAATTCTTAATCGTTGATCAACCATCTGATCAGATCATGAACTCTAATGTGTGTGACCTCATAGGTCCAAACCTAAGCCGGTAGCATAGGAATAAATTCCTATACCAATCGAAGTGACCATCTAGCAATGGTACCCGACGACCGGATAGGTCGAATGTGTAGAACAACATCCTTAGAACCCATGCGGATATAGTTTTCATATAATTTGTTGGGTATAAAATACCCGCAGCCGAAATCCCCATCAGAACGGCTCCGCCCGGGCTCCTACGGGAGCCGGGCTCCACCTTCGACATCAGAACGGCTCCGCCCGGACTCCTACGGGAGCCGGGCTCCACCTTCGACATCAGCGCGGCTCCGCCCGGACTCCTACGGGAGCCGGGCTCCACCTTCGGCATCAGTGCGGCTCCGCCCGGGCTCCTACGGGAGTCGGGCTCCACCTTCGACATCAGAACGGCTCCGCCCGGACTCCTACGGGAGCCGGGCTTCACCTTCGACATCAGCGCGGCTCCGCCCGGACTCCTACGGGAGCCGGGCTCCACCTTCGGCATCAGTGCGGCTCCGCCCGGGCTCCTACGGGAGTCGGGCTCCACCTTCGACATCAGCGCGGCTCCGCCCGGACTCCTACAGGAGCCGAGCTCCACCTTCGACATCAAAACGGCTCCGCCCGGGCTCCTACGGGAGCCGGGCTCCACCTTCGACATCAGCGCGGCTCCGCCCGGACTCCTACGGGAGCCGGGCTCCACCTTCGGCATCAGCGCGGCTCCGCCCGGACTCCTACGGGAGCCGGGCTCCACTTTCGACATCAGAGCGGCTCCGCCCGGGCTCCTACGGGAGCCGGGCTCCACCTTCGACATCAGCGCGGCTCCGCCCGGACTCCTACGGGAGTCGGGCTCCACCTTCGGCATCAGCGCGGCTCCGCCCGGACTCCTACGGGAGCCGGGCTCCACCTTCGACATCAGAACGGCTCCGCCCGGGCTCCTACGGGAGCCGGGCTCCACCTTCGGCATCAGAGCGGTTCCGCCCGGGCTCCTACGGAGGCCGGACTCCAACCGCGGCCGAACCTCAATCGACAGATCCGCACCCCCTCGGCAGGTCGCGACAACAATCATGATCCTGTTCCAGGTCCTACAGTGGATTCTACGCGGCTCCAGCAGCGGACCCATTACTCCCTGACAGGCTGTACCAAACGGCCATGATTCTGTCCCGCTCCCTGCGGCAGGTGCTGTACGATCCCACTACTCACTGACAGCTAGCGGCAATGGACGCCGCCCCACTATCCGCAACAGGCCATACGTGGCAGACTATGACAATAGCCACGAGTCTACCCCACCACTCTCCGCAATTAATTTCCCTGACCGTGGGCGGCCCACTACCAGACGGTTGCAGGTGTCACCATCAATCCGTTGCCCCCTCTGCCTATAAAAGGGGATCCAGATACGTTATTCTCTAAGCTCTTTTGCCTTATCTCAAAACTCTGCTAAATTCTCCGTTCGAGCACTCCATTCTTGTTGAGGCAGAGAACTGACTTGAGCGTCGGAGGGTCTTGCCGGAGCAACCCCACCTCCGGTTTAGACTTCCCTTGCAGGACCCGACGGCGACCGTGGCTTCCTCAACTCCAGCTTCTCCGGCGCAGGCGGATTTTTGCACCAACAGGATTGGCGCTAGAGGAAGGGCGGCGAATCTTAGCAGCACCCTTGTTCTTAAAGGAGCGCTCAACGGATCCGCTTCCGGCCATCTTTTCCGGCACCCAAGCCTCCTTTCCCTGTCCGATGCCTTCTCGCGGGGTTTCTGCACAACTACCTCTGGCTATGACCGCCGATAAAGGGTGGTCGGGCGACCAGTCTCCGCGGGATTCCGTTAATGTCGTCTCGGGGGAATCCCAGCAGGAGGCGATCGGCAAATCAGCTGCACCCCCCAAGCGGCAAAAAGTCGAGGAACCCATAGCCTTCACTGAAGAAGATGCCCAGGGAGTCCAATTCCCTCACAACGACGTGGTCGTAGTTTCCTTGAACATAGCAAATTATGATGTCCGTCGCGTTCTCATCGACAACGGAAGTTCGGCTGACATCTTGTTCTACAACGCCTTTTCAAGAATGACCACTCTTGGCGGTCATCTAAGGCCGATGTGCTCCCCCTTGATAGGGTTTACTGGTGATGCCATTCCGACGGAAGGAACGATAGCTCTAACTGTGTCCGCGGGTCAGCATCCAAAGCAGTCCAGGGCTCTGGTGAATTTCCTGGTGGTAAAGGCGCCATCTGCCTACAATGCAATTCTTGGCCGTCCCGACCTCAATGCCCTCAGGGCCGTCGTTTCAACCTACCATTTGAAGTTGAAGTTCCCCACCGACAAGGGGATTGGAGAAGTTCGGGGAGACCAAGCGCTGGCCAGGCATTGCTACAACATTGCCTTGCAAAAGAATGACCAAGTGGACCTCTGTCCGGTCGACGGATTGGACGCACGCGATGACCTTACTGAAGAGAGGGGTGGTCCAATCGAAGATCTAATATCGATTCCTTTGAATGATGGGAATGCGGAGCATGTTGTGTCAATCGGCTCCAACCTGGAGGAGGGGGTGCGGGTGCGTCTTGTGGATTTCCTCCGAAGGAATGCGGACGTTTTCGCATGGGTCCCGACGGATATGCCGGGGATCGACACAAAAGTCATGGAGCATCATCTGGCGGTCGACCCTAAACATCGGCCAACAAAAGAAAAAATCCGGAGTCATGCCCCGGAGAGGCAGAAGGCAATAGCCGACGAAGTGGATAAACTTCTCGAGGCCGAATTTATCAAGGAGGTCAATTATCCAGAGTGGATCTCCAATGTCGTCTTGGTCAAGAAAGCGAACGGCAAGTGGAGGATGTGTATCGATTTCAAAAAGCTAAATAAGGCTTGCCCAAAGGACAGTTACCCCCTCCCCAGGATCGATCAACTGGTGGATGCTACCTCGGGTCATGAGCTTCTCACTTTTATGGACGCGTTCTCCGGCTATAACCAGATTAGAATGGCATCGGAAGATGAGGAGAAGACTGCTTTTATCACTAATTGCGGCCTTTACTGCTACAGGGTTATGCCGTTCGGCCTCAAGAACGCAGGCGCAACCTATCAGCGGTTGGTAAATAAAATCTTCAAAGAACAAATCGGCCGAAACATGGAGGTGTACGTGGACGATATGCTCGTGAAAAGTAGATCTTCCGAAAATCATGTTGCCGACCTCGAGGAAGCTTTTGGCGCTCTTCAAAAATACAGAATGAAGCTGAACCCGACCAAATGTGCTTTTGGGGTAACCTCAGGAAAGTTCCTGGGCTTCATGGTGTCGGGGCGTGGGATTGAGGCCAATCCGAAGAAAATTCGCACCATCCAGGAGATGGCCGCCCCGCGGTCGATCAAGGAGGTTCAGTGCCTCACTGGGAGGATTGCAGCTCTTAATCGCTTTGTCGCGAGGTCGGCTGAGCGTTGTTTGCCCTTCTTCCAAACCCTCAAACAGCCGAAGAACTTCTGTTGGACCCCTGAATGTCAACAGGCATTCGAGAAATTAAAGAGCTACCTTAGCTCACCTCCACTACTGGCAAAGCCCGAACCTGGGGAGGAGTTATTTTTGTACCTGGCAGTCTCTCCTACATCCCTCGCGGCAGTCCTTGTCAAAGAAGAAATAAAAATCCAGCGGCCGGTCTACTACATTAGCCGCGTGCTAAGGGACGCCGAGACCAGGTATACTAAATTAGAGAAACTGACCTACGCTTTGTTGATTGCAGCTCGGAGACTCCGACCTTACTTTCAAGGGCACACGGTGACGTTGCTCACCGACCAACCGATCAAAGCGGTTTTGCACCGAGCTGATATTTCTGGGAGAATGGCGAAATGGGCAATCGAGCTCACAGAATTCGACATCAACTACCAGCCTAGGCCGGCAATAAAGGCTCAGGTATTGGCAGATTTCATAGTAGAATGCACCGTCCCTGAGGAGGCCGAACCTGAGCAAAGCAAAATTGACGACCTGAAGACTCAACCGGGCTCCTCCGACGAAGAAGCCAGTTCCTTCGATGGCTTTTGGACCCTCCACGTGGACGGATCTTCCAACATGGCGGGCGCTGGTGCAGGCCTGATCTTGACCAGCCCGGAGGGAGTCGTCGCGGAGTACGCTCTGCGTTTCGGATTCCCCGCAACAAACAATGGAGCAGAATATGAAGCTCTAATCGCAGGATTGAGGGTCGCTAAGGAGCTTGGAATAGACCAACTCCGGGTGCACAGCGATTCCCAACTTGTAGTGGGACAAGTCAGCGGGAGCTTTGAAGCGCGGGAGGACAGTATGGCCAAATATCTTGAGAAGGTGAAGGAATTCACCCCCGCCTTCAACAATTTCGACATCAAGCAAATTCCAAGATCGGAGAATGCCAGAGCCGATTTTCTCTCCAAGCTAGCAACATCGGCTCCGGTCGAATTGCCCAAAGGCATCCTCTTTGAAGTTTTAAAACACCCAAGTACGGAAGAACCGCAGCTCGTAATGGATATTGACCACGAGCCCAGCTGGGTCGACCCGCTGATAACCTATCTTAGAGATGGGATTCTCCCCCAAGATGCGAAAGAGGCCCGAAAACTCCGAAATCAAGCATCCCGGTACATCCTCTATGAGGGCAAATTGTACAAGAGATCGTACTCCTTGCCTCTCTTGAGATGTCTCCGACCCTCAGAAGCCGACTACGCTTTATGGGAAGTGCACGAGGGAGTTTGCGGAAGCCATTTGGGTGCCAGATCTCTATCCCACAAACTACTCCGCCAAGGGTACTACTGGCCAACAATGCATCATGATTCAATCGAATATGTCAAAAAATGCGATCGATGCCAAAGGTACGCCAACGTCCAGAGACAACCTGCTACCGAGCTCACACCCCTGAGTGCCCCATGGCCTTTTGCGCAATGGGGGATGGATATTCTTGGCCCCTTTCCCATGGCCTCCGGTCAAAGGAAATTCCTCCTTGTAGCAATCGACTACTTCACCAAATGGGTCGAGGCCGAACCACTAGCCAAAATCACAGAAGCGAAAGTACAGGATTTCGTCTGGAAATCAATAGTGTGCAGGTTCGGTTTACCTCGAACACTGATCACTGATAATGGACGGCAATTCGTGGGAGCCAGATTTGCTGAATTCTGTGAAGACCTAAACATCTCCCACAAGTTCACATCAGTGGCCCATCCCCAGGCAAACGGCGAAGCCGAGGTAACGAACAGAACCCTTTTGCAGGGAATCAAGACAAGGCTTGAAAAAGCGAAAGGAACTTGGGCGGACGAGCTTTACCATGTGCTATGGGCATACCGAACTACCCAGAGGTTGCCTACAGGAGAGACTCCCTTTGCTCTAGCCTTTGGTACAGAAGCCGTCATCCCGATCAAACTTAAACTCCCGTCGGCACGAGTCGTGGCGTTCGACGAACCCCAGAATGCACAAAATCTCAGGGCCAACCTCGACCTACTGGAAGAAAGGCGGGAGATCACTCAGGTCCGAATGGCGGACTACAGACAGAAGGTTGCCCGATATTATAACGCCCGAGTCAAGAACAGGACATTTAGAGCGGGGGATCTTGTACTCCGACGAGCTGCTGTCTCACAGCCGCAAGCCCAGGGGAAGCTAGCCCCAAATTGGGAAGGACCTTATGAGATCAAAGAAGTAGTCCGACCTGGGACTTATTATCTTAAGGAGCTCGGAGGGGCCGACCTCCCGTGACCATGGAACTCAGAAAACTTACGGGTATACTACCAGTGATTTCATCCTAATCGAAAAATATGTGCCCACTTGTCTAGGGACAATTCAAGCAGACGGTATCAAAAACGAGAACGCAATCTTACAAAAGTCGAAGGCCCGGTTCCTTTAGACCGGATGGGGGGAGAGGCCTCACAACGCCCATATGTGCCCCCACAGCCCTGTTAGGGACAGGAGGAGAACCTCGCCCTAACTTGAGCAAAGTTGAAGGCCCGGTTCCTTTAGACCGGATGGGGGGAGAGGCCTCACAACGCCGATATGTGCCCCCACAGCCCTGTTAGGGACAGGAGGAGAACCTCGCCCTAACTTGAGCAAAGTCGAAGGCCCGATTCCTTTAGACCGGATGGGGGGAGAGGCCTCACAACGCCCATATGTGCCCCCACAGCCCTGTTAGGGACAGGAGGAGAACCTCGCCCTAACTTGAGCAAAGTCGAAGGCCCAGTTCCTTTAGACCGGATGGGGGGAGAGGCCTCACAACGCCCATATGTGCCCCCACAGCCCTGTTAGGGACAGGAGGAGAACCTCGTCCTAACTTGAGCAAAGTCGAAGGCCCGGTTCCTTTAGACCGGACGGGGGGAGAGGCCTCGCAGCGCCCATACGTACCCCCGCAGCCCTATCAGGAACAGGAGGAGAACCTCATCCTGACATGAGTGGGGAGTAAGGCCCAGACTCCTACGGGAGCCGGGTTCCGCCACAAAAGGTTTCGCCCGGACTCCTACGGGAGTCGGGTTCTGCCACAAAAGGTTTCGCCCGGACTCCTACGGGAGCCGGGTTCCGCCACGAAAAGGCTTCGTCCGGACTCCTACGGGAGCCGGGCTCCACCTTCGACATCAGAACGGCTCCGCCCAGACTCCTACGGGAGCCGGGCTCCACCTTCGACATCAGAACGGCTCCGCCCGGACTCCTACGGGAGTCGGGCTCCACCTTCGACATCAGCACGGCTCCGCTCGGACTCCTACGGGAGCCGGGCTCCACCTTCGACATCAGCGCGGCCCCGCCCGGGCTCCTACGGGAGCCGGGCTCCACCTTCGACATCAGCGCGGCTCCGCCCGGACTCCTACGGGAGCCGGGCTCCACCTTCGACATCAGAACGGCTTCGCCCGGACTCCTACGGGAGCCGGGCTCCGCCTTCGACATCAGCGCGGCCCCGCCCGGGCTCCTACGGGAGCCGGGCTCCACCTTCGACATCAGCGCGGCTTCGCCCGGACTCCTACGGGAGCCGGGCTCCACCTTCGACATCAGAACGGCTTCACCCGGACTCCTACGGGAGCCGGGCTCCACCTTCGACATCAGAACGGCTCCGCCCGGACTCCTACGGGAGCCGGGCTCGACCTTCGACATCAGCGCAGCTCCGCCCGGGCTCCTACAGGAGCCGGGCTCCACCTTCGACATCAGTGCAGCTCCGCCCGGACTCCTACGGGAGCCGGGCTCCACCTTCGACATCAGAACGGCTTCGCCCGGACTCCTACGGGAGCCGGGCTCCACCTTCGACATCAGCGCGGCTCTGCCCGGACTTCTACGGAAGCTGGACTTTACTTATGACTTTGATTACAGAAAGACTTTGCCCTAATTCTTATGAAAACTATGCTACTTCAACTTCCAGGAGCTTCATCGGACCTAGCCCCAACTCCAGCGGAGAAAGATCCCAGCAAACCTAACAAGTGGATATCTCCTAACGGCAGGAAAAACCGAAAAGAAGCCCGGCGAAGGACGACCCCACATGAACTGAAAAGGTCGCCGACGGTCTTGGAACGGCATGACACAGGCAAAGAGAAGGAAAGAAGTTCGGCAGACAATTATTTGACACGAGAGGTAAACAAGATACTGAAATCACTATTTTATTTGATAGAAGCACACACTACAGGACCCAGCGGGTCAGGAAAAAGAAGATACACGTCATCGCAAGTATCGCGAGCACGGTTCAAGCAGGACGAACCCGAGGCCGCTCCAAGCCATGAACTCCATCTCTATCCTTCTCAGTCGCATTCTCCAGTGCGTGTTACAGCTCTCGCCCCATTCTGTTCCCAAAATCCCGGCCTTAGCGAGAAAGGGGTGGGATTGATCTCCGGAGGCGGCGGGGGTAACGACGGCAGTAACGAAGACCTGTTTCAAGAAGAGCCGTAGCCATGACGGCCGCCACCTGAGACGCTCCGGCAAGGTCGGCATGCGCTACTTCCACCGTCTCCACAACAAGTTCTACCGCCCCGCCGTCGACCGTCTCTGGTCCCTTGGCCCCGACGGCGTCAAGGATCCCGTCATGACTTGTGACGTCTATTCTGCCCTCTTGACCGGTATTGCCCCGCCTTACTGCTCCAAAATTCACGGGCAGAATAGCTTCTACAACAGCCCCCGATATTAAACCCCTGTTGTTGAAGGAATTCTTCCTTGGACCCCCTCTGAGATGACAGAGATTCTCACCGACCGTCGTCCTCCTCCTCACCTTCCTCCGAGCCCTAACAATCCCCTCAAGAACAGCCTCCAGAGTTGAGGACATGGTGTGGAAACCCTCAGAGAAGGATTGATAGGCAAAAGACGGCGAGAATTGGTGCGAGGGGAGCAAGACTCTCAGGGGAAAAGAAGAACGCCAGGATGAGACCGTGAATGGATCGAAGGGTTTAAATAGCCGACGGATCCTGGCGCAGTTATGACGGCGAGAATTCCTGGGCCAGATGGTGTGTGCCGCGTGTCGCGCTTATCCGCTTCGTTGCTATCGAGGGTTGACCGCTCACAGATTCCCACAGAGCGACGCCTGGGATCGCATTTCAATGGGGGTTCTGAAAAGACTTTTTCAAGTCGCCTTTGCCAAAAAACGGATTTTGACACGCGCGCATTAAGTGGGGGCAGCTGCGCACAAGGATCGAGGGGGCAATTTTGGCTGCGCATCTCTCTCTCTGTGTACTTCCTTCGCTTGAAATTCAAACTTGGAAGTAGGGGGACTGGTGTTGGGTATAAAATACCCGCAGCCGAAATCCCCATCAGAACGGCTCCGCCCGGGCTCCTACGGGAGCCGGGCTCCACCTTCGACATCAGAACGGCTCCGCCCGGACTCCTACGGGAGCCGGGCTCCACCTTCGACATCAGCGCGGCTCCGCCCGGACTCCTACGGGAGCCGGGCTCCACCTTCGGCATCAGCGCGGCTCCGCCCGGGCTCCTACAGGAGCCGGGCTCCACCTTCGACATCAGAACGGCTCCGCCCGGACTCCTACGGGAGCCGGGCTTCACCTTCGACATCAGCGCGGCTCCGCCCGGACTCCTACGGGAGCCGGGCTCCACCTTCGACATCAGCGCGGCTCCGCCCGGGCTCCTACGGGAGTCGGGCTCCACCTTCGACATCAGCGCGGCTCTGCCCGGACTCCTACGGGAGCCGGGCTCCACCTTCGACATCAGAACGGCTCCGCCCGGGCTCCTACGGGAGTCGGGCTCCACCTTCGACATCAGCGCGGCTCCGCCCGGACTCCTACGGGAGCCGGGCTCCACCTTCGGCATCAGCACGGCTCCGCCCGGACTCCTACGGGAGCCGGGCTCCACCTTCGACATCAGAACGGCTCCGACCGGGCTCCTACAGGAGCCGGGCTCCACCTTCGACATCAGCGCAGCTCCGCCCGGACTCCTACGGGAGCCGGGCTCCACCTTCGGCATCAGCGCGGCTCCGCCCGGACTCCTACGGGAGCCGGGCTCCACCTTCGACATCAGAACGGCTCCGCCCGGGCTCCTACGGGAGCCGGGCTCCACCTTCGGCATCAGAGCGGTTCCGCCCGGGCTCCTACGGAGGCCGGACTCCAACCGCGGCCGAACCTCAATCGACAGATCCGCACCCCCTCGACAGGTCGCGACAACAATCATGATCCTGTTCCAGGTCCTACAGCGGATTCTACGCGGCTCCAGCAGCGGACCCATTACTTCCTGACAGGCTGTACCAAACGGCCACGATTCTGTCCCGCTCCCTGCGGCAGGTGCTGTACGATCCCACTACTCACTGACAGCTAGCGGCAACGGACGCCGCCCCACTATCCGCAACAGGCCATACGTGGCAGACTATGACAATAGCCACGAGTCTACCCCACCACTCTTCGTAATTAATTTCTCTGACCATGGGCGGCCCACTACCAGACGGTTGCAGGTGTCACCATCAATCCGTTGCCCCCTCTGCCTATAAAAGGGGATCCAGATACGTTATTCTCTAAGCTCTTTTGCCTTATCTCAAAACTCTGCTAAATTCTCCATTCGAGCACTCCATTCTTGTTGAGGCAGAGAACTGACTTGAGCGTCGGAGGGTCTTGCCGGAGCAACCCCACCTCCAGTTTAGACTTCCCTTGCAGGTCCCGGCGGCGACCGTGGCTTCCTCAACTCCAGCTTCTCCGGTGCAGGCGGATTTTTGCACCAACATAATTCATCCCCTTGACCAAAATGATCATAGGACACCCCAGAGTTTAACTGTCAACTCTGATCAGGTTGTCCACATTGTATTTCAAAATATCAAATCCATCTGATGGATTACCCTGGCCAAAGTTTTGCTAAATTGAAGTACAACGACTCATTCTTCTCCAACTCTTGGAGTGGTCAATCCCATCTCGATCACACTCTGACTTTGCAAGTACTTGACTGTGCCTAGAAGCCTTCCGTCCCTGAATTAGAAATTCAGTTAGTCCAGTACCAAAGCACAGTGAGTTGCTTGCAAGTCACCGAGGCGATCTCAGGTCTAAGGGACACTTATACCTATATCCCATCAGAGACATTCTTGACAGCAGAATACTCTAGAGTTGGTCATGTTCAATGATGATGTATCCTTACATCTCATCTGTATGCCATACCAGTGTCTCCACACTCCTTGGTTAAGAGGACAACCAACCCATATGGCCTACAGCGACCTATGCTCGATAGAAGCTGTCGTCCTTATTAACAGCTTATCATTTGATCATGAACAATTTTAAAGACTAATCGATAAATCCTCTCTTTATCGAACTTAAATAGTCCTAAGGACTTCATCATAACAACGGAGTTCATTAGAAGATGAAAGTTTATGATGAAGATGCCAAATATATTTTATTTATTAACAAATCAATTACAATACTTGGTTGCTCAACCGTCAACAGCTTGACGATTGGCTTTTTGGGACATATTTCCCAACAACTCCCACTTGTCCTAAAGCCACTCGACATAGTATCTAATACCCATCTTCGACTTGTGATTGTCGAACTCCTTTATCGCAAGGGCTTTAGTGAATGGGTCGGTTAGGTTCTCCTTTCCGTCGATCTTCTGAAGGTCGACATCACCTCGATCCACGATCTCTCGGACCAGGTGGAAGCAGTGCAAGATGTGCTTCGTCCGCTGATGTGCTTTGGGTTCCTTCACCTGAGCTATGGCACCAGTGCTGTCGTAGTAGAGCAGGACTGGACCATCGAGGGAGGGTGCTACTCCGAGCTTGGTGATGAATTTTCTCAGCCACACAGCTTTCTTCGCGGCATCCGATGCTGCGATGTACTCTGCTTCACAAACAGAGTCCGCCACAGTATGTTGCTTGGAACTCTTCCAGCAGATGGCTCCACCATTCAGAGAAAGATATAACCCGACACGCTCCTGCTGTCATCATGGTCAGATTAGAAGCTGGAGTCTGTGAACCCCACAAGTTTCAGATCTGACTCGCCATAAACCAACCATTGGTCTTTAGTATTTCTCAAATACTTAAGGATGGCTTTAACCACTTTTCAGTGGTTTTCTCCAGGATCAGATTGGTATCTACTCACTACTCCTAGTGAGTATGCCACATCTGGTCTTGTACATGTCATGGCGTACATGATAGATCCCACGGCTGAAGCATATGGGACTCTACTCATACGCTCTCTCTCTTCAGGAGTTGTCGGACAATCCTTCTTAGAGAGAGAAATTCCTTGGCCTATCGGTAAAAGCCCTTCTTGGAATTCTCCATGCTAAACCTCTTCAGCACAGTGTCTATGTATATGGACTGGGATAACCCAAGCATCTTTTTAGATCTATCCCTATAGATATTCATCCCTAGGATGTAGGATGCTTCACCCAAGTCCTTCATGGAGAACTGTGATGACAACCAAACTTTTATTCCCTGTAGTGCGGGGATGTTATTCCCAATTAAGAGAATGTCATCCACGTACAAGATAAGGAATACCACAACTGGACCATTTGCCCATTTATAGATGTAGGGCTCTTCTCCATTCTTAATGAAGCCATACGTTTTGATCACCTTATCAAAATGCATGTTCCAACTCCGAGAAGCTTGCTTCAATCCATAAATAGATCTCTGAAGCTTGCACACCTTGGACTCATCTGTGGATGTAAACCCCTCAGGTTGTATCATATACACCTCTTCGGTCAGCTCTCCATTCAGGAAAGCTGTCTTTACATCCATCTGTCATATCTCATAATCCAGATGGGCAGCTATTGCAAGCATTATCCGAATGGATTTGAGTATTGCCACAGGAGAAAACGTCTCGTCATAGTCAATACCATAACGTTGACGATACCCCTTGGCAACCAGACGGGCTTTATAGGTCTCCACCTTTCCGTCTGCGCCCTTCTTCCTTTTTGAAGACCAATTTACACCCAATGGGTTTAACCCCTTCAAGTGGGTCAACCAATGTCCATACATCGTTGACCTTCATGGACTCCATTTCGGATTTCATGGCTTCAAGCCATTTCTCAAAATCAGGTCTCTGCATTGCATCCATATAGGTGATCGAATCCTCATTATTCTCATCAAGTTCGATGGGATCACCGTCCCGGACCAAGAAATCGTAGTATCTGTTCGGCTGACGTGGTACTCTATCGGATCACCTTAATGGTGCAGGTACATTGGGCTCCGAATCTGATCTAATCATATCCGACTTTGGTTCAGCTATTGGTGTCGGTCCTTCTACTTGTTGAACTTCATCAAGTTCAACCTTAGAGGCAACGGTTCCTTCATCAAGGAACTTCTTTTCTAAAAAGATTACCTTAAGGCTGACGAACACCTTTTGTTCATCAGCATGGTAGAAAAAAATATCCTTTTGTCTCTTTGAGGTACCCTATGAATGAGCATTTGTCAGACCTAGATCCAAGTTTGTCTGTGACTAATCGTTTGACATAGGCCGGGCACCCCCAGACCCTAAGGTGTGAAAGTGCTGGCTTACGTCCCGTCCATATCTCATATGGAGTCTTAATTACAGACTTTCTTGGAACCCTATTTAACAGATAACAGGCCGATTCGAGTGCATATCCCCAGAAAGATATCGGCAAGCTAGCATAACCCATTATGGATCGAACCATGTCTAACAGAGTCCGATTCCTCCTTTCAGACACACCATTATGCTGTGGTGTTCCTGGAGGAGTCCATTGGGAGAGAATCCCATTCTCTCTTAGATATGTGAGAAACTCACTAGAAAGGTATTCTCCTTTTCGATCAGATCGAAGAGTTTTAATACTTTTTCCAGTTTATTTTTCTACTTCACTTCGAAATCGTTTGAACATTTCAAATGAATCCGACTTATGTTTTATCAGATAGACATATCCATATCGGGATAGGTCATCCGTGAAAGTTATGAAGTAGAAATATCCACCTCTAGCACTGGTGCTCATGGGCCCGCATACATCAGTATGTACTAGGCCCAAGAGCTCAGTAGCTCTCTCACCTTTTCCAGTAAAAGGTGACTTGGTCATTTTACCAAGAAGACAGGACTCATAGGTTAGAAGTGATTCACAATCACTGACTTCGAGGATTCCCTCTTAAGTCAACCTCTTTATTCTATTCTTGTTTATATGACCTAGCCTACAGTGCCATAAGTAGATATCTGACACACTATCTAATCTAGAGTGCTTGCCAATAGAATAGACTCTTATCAGGCTTGATCTTTTTGGTCTGGCTCTGCACTGATGTCCCAGCCTGAACTTGCACCTTTTTCACTTTCTTCTTCTTATTCTTCTTCCCTTTCTCAAAGGGTCGAGAACCAGAAGACGAACCTCCCACTAAGTTCACCGACTCCTTGTGAAGTTGGTGATCCTTCTCAAAGTTCTGAAGCAACCCCAGTAACCCGTGGTAGTTCTCTTCAGGCTTCGTCATTCTATAATGAGTGAGGAAAGGGAGATAATACTTGGGCAGCGAGTTCAGTATTGCATATTTCCCAAGCTGCTCATGCAAGGAAAAGTCGAGCTTGCTCAATCATTCCATCAACTCGATCATGTATAATACATGATCAGTGACAGAGGCACCATCCCGCATTTTGGCATTGAAGATGGCACAACTAGTCTTGTGCCTCTCTACGTCATCAGGTGTGCCAAAGGCATCCTCCAACACTTGAAGCATGTCCTTTGGCTGAGCCATCTCGAATCTGTGACTGAACTCGTCGCTCATGGTAGCCAGCATGATACAGCGCACCGTGGTCTGATCACTGAGCCACTTCTGGTAAGTGTCTCTGACTGTTCCACATGCATTGGCAGCTGGCTCCTCAGGCGCAGGATCTTTTATCACATATAGGATCCATTCATGCTCCAGGACTATCTTCAACTTTCGATACCAGCTATCAAAGTTGGATCCCACCAACTTATCATTGTCCAACAATGATCGGAGCGATAGGGAGTGGCCATATTTGCACAAAGGAGAACCATAACCTAATTAGTAATTGATTCATTAAATCTAAAGATTTGGACATTAATCAAAAGGTTTCTCCCACTATTTTATTCGAATTGGTAGCCTCTACCTCCAACTCGAGGAATTACCCTAATTTTTTAGCGGGTACTAGAATCCACTTAGACTGCACACAAGCCCAACTTTGGTTGGTCAACCCATGTACATCTAAGGATAGGTTCATAACCAATTGTTTCTCTAAATAATTTCTAGTAATTTTAATTTTGCCCCAGAAATCTAATCAGTAGGCTTTGGCCTCCACTGTAAGGATCCGGTTAAGTCCAACCATTAACATGATCATACTTGGTGTATCTAACCAACGAATGATTAAGCCCAACTTTGGTTGGCTCACCTAACCACCATTAGAGAGACACTTCCAAGTCATCATATGATGAGTGATAATTCCATTAGTCAACAAGCACCAGGCCTTTGGGTCTGCAATGATTATTGAGTTAATGGACTCATTATCAAACACCTTAATGGGAGGCTATGACTCAGTTATCTCCATAACTTTACCATTTTAAGGACCTAATAATTTTAGAGGATTTAAATAATTTAGAGGATGAGGTCAGATGAACCAGCTTATCATGATCCTCCCACTGGCTTCACCAAGTCAGCTTAAGGGAGACCATTAAAAGGGCTGGTCTAGGAGCACCTAAATCAGTCACACTGATTTACCTAGCTGACATGGGTTAGCTCGAATAGTCAAGTGATCCGATCAAAATATAATTTCACCAAGAGGCCAGGTAAGTTCGATCAGTGGGAGGGTCTACCAAAGCTTGCCTTAGACACCATCAGAAATGACCAGGTAAGCGGGCTCCCAATTAAAAACCACCAGTCTGGTTTACCTTAGACACCAACTGGTTTAATTAGTTTCGATTAGATCAACCTAACAGTTCGTGCTAGACCGCTTAGCCAAGAATCAAGTCCATTTGGTTCTCATTAAAGACATGGACTTGACCAACTACAACTATTGTAATTGATCTAGAGAATCCTTGACCTAATCTAAGACAACAATTGATTAGATTTAGTCAATTCTTTAATTAAGTTCATCTTTAATCTAACCATAGATCTAACCCAATTAATGGACCTAATTCCCACTAAGCCATTAACCCAATGTGTTATGATTTGTGTCTAAGGTTCTTCAATTCACAATCCTAGAACCTAATCAAACAACTTCTTAATTCTTAATTAAGTTTTGGGCTGAGGGTTGGGTTTGGCTTTTCAAAAAATATTTTTCATATTTGTAAAATAATTTTATAATATGATTCTACCAACCATATTGCATGTTTGATTCATAATCAAGATACAAGTGAAATAAACATGAAACTACTTTAGATCTAATCTAAACAGGTTCATGTAATTGAAATAATTTTAACTTTAAACAATTTCTTTGCACAAAAATTATTAACAAAGAGATTTTATTTTAGATTTAAATAACTTTTAAATCTAAAAAATTATAAATTTAATCTAGATCATATCTAACAAATTTATGATTAAAGATAGATCTACACAAACTAGGACAACCTTAGCACTGTAAGGGGTAAACCTTACAGTAGGACAACCTTGCAGTTTGTGATTGATCTAAAATTTTAATTTTAGATTTAATAATCAGATTATAAATTAGATCTAATCTAAGAAATAATCTAAGCATATATAAATAATCATGTAATAAAGAACCTAGGCTCTGATACCAATTGTAGGAACCAGATCTAGGGTTTCAGGGTTAGATCTTGAAACTTTTTCAAGATCATACAGCGAAAAACTAAAATAAATCAAAATTTATTTTCTAAAATCAGAGAATCCCTAGATCTAAGATCCTACTACATGATTATTACATAGTATTAAATCAAAAATTAAAATATATAAATATAGCATGAACTACATGTTGATCATATCAACATGTTTCTATACCACATCTAATATATGTATTAAACAATAGATCAGATCTATTACCTTGCAAGTTAGATGCTCTAACCTCACTGATCCGGGCTTAAGGATGATGTTGCAAGCCACACATGTATCCGGCCTCTAGGAGTCATCCACACGAGCCCACGAATCTCGATCAGAAGTCCTGCTTCAGGAAATCAGCACAGTATGCTAGTACTGCACTGATCCTTCTTTGATGGTTGATCAGGTGCCTCCTTCTTCTTGATTTGGACTCTTCCAAAGATGGAAAGTAAAAAGAGGAGTTTCAAATCTGAGACGCTCTCAGGAAACTCAAGATGGAGGGAGGAAAGATATGAAAACAAAAAACCCTAGAAGAAGACCCTCTTCTTCTTCACATTTTTCTCTCTAGACACCCTAACTTGTGTCTTTTATATCTCCAGGACCCAAAGGTCTTTCTCTTTTATTTTTGGATGGCACAAAGATCTCTCATATCTCTATCTTTCTCTAAAATTTCACAAAAAAACTCATCTTATATAGAGAGATATGATAGAGTCCTTATCTAGGTCAAACACCTAGTCAAGGCTTATCCAAACATGGCAAGTTAAGGGACGCCCAACTCTTGAGCACCTCCTTCATATTTTCATGCATGGATTACTAGAAAAGGGTAAATAATGTATACCCTAAAATCCATGAAAATTTTAAAAAAAATTTGGATAAATTCGGTGCAAAATTGAAAGAGTTTTGGATTTCTAAAACTCTATCTCTTAGAATTTGAAATCCAAACTTATTCCTTTTAGATTTGATCCAAACCACCTTCCATGTAAGAAAGAAGAGAGGAGACCTTTTATGAACGTGGGAGAGATCTGGGAGAGGGCTTTTGTCGCACAAAATAAGTGGAGATTGGCATTGAATAAGAGAGAGGGCATGGAGAAGGCTTATGTGGCGCAAGGTGGAATCCTAGTCTTACTAGGATTCTGTCTTATGACTTGTCTTAATTTGGTTTTCCAAATCAAATCAAATCAAAATTAGATCAACCCAATTAAAATAGATCTTAACCCAATTATGAACCTAATTTAATCAGATTAAATTATATTTAAATCTGATTTAATTTTCTAATCAAATTAGAAATTAGATTGACCCAAGTCCTAGTTGAACTAGGACTAGTTTTTCCTTGCACTTGGCTTATCCAATAAACCAATTGGACTTGATCCAATCAAGCCCAAATCAAATCTAATTAAATTATATTTAATTAGACTTAATCTCAGTCCATTGGCTTAATCAAATTAAGCCAATCAGCAATCGAATTGCTAATAGATCCTCCTGCAACACTTGCACTGGGTTAAATGTCAATCGTATTGATCATTTAATCCTAGAACGATTCTTAATCGTTGATCAACCATCTGATCGGATCATGAACTCTAATGTGTGTGACCTCATAGGTCTGAACCTAAGCCAGTAGCATGGGAACAAATTCCTATACCAATCGAAGTGACCATCTAGCAATGGTACCCGACGACCGGATAGGTCGAATGTGTAGAACAACATCCTTAGAACCCATGCGGATATAGTTTTCATATAATTCATCCCCTTGATCAAAATAATCATAGGACACCCCAGAGTTTAACTGTCAACTCTGATTAGGTTGTCCACATTGTATTTCAAAATATCAAATCCATCTGATGGATTACCCTGGCCAAGGTTTTGATAAATTGAAATACAGCGACTCATTCTTCTCCAACTCTTGGAGTGGTCAATCCCATCTCGATCACACTCTGACTTCGCAAGTACTTGACTGTGCCCAGAAGCCTTCCATCCCTGAATTAAAAATTCAGTTAGTCCAGTACCAAAGCACAGTGAGTGGCTTGCAAGTCACTGAGGCGATCTCAGGTCTAAGGGACACTTATACCTATATCCCATCAGAGACATTCTTGACAGCAGAATACTTTGGAGTTGGTCACGTTCAATGATGATGTACCCTTACATCTCACCTATATGCCATACCAGTGTCTCCACACTCTTTGGTTAAGAGGACAACCAACCCATATGGCCTACAGTGACCTATGCTCGATAGAAGCTGTCGTCCTTATTAACAGCTTATCATTTGGTCGTGAATAATTTTAAAGACTAATCGATAAATCCTCTCTTTATCGAACTTAAATAGTCCTAAGGACTTCATCATAACAACGGAGTTCATTAGAAGATGAAAGCTTATGATGAAGATGCCAAATATATTTTATTTATTAACAAATCAATTACAATACTTGGTTGCTCAACCATCAACAGCTTGACGATTGGCTTTTTGGGACATATTTTCCAACAAATCCTTCTTAGAGAGAAAAATTTCATGGCCCATCGGTAGATAGCCCTTCTTGAAATTCTCCATGCTGAACCTCTTTAGCACATTATCTATGTACGTAGACTGGGATAACCCAAGCATCCTTTTAGATCTATCCCTATAGATCTTCATCCCTAGGATATAGGATGCTTCACCCAAGTCCTTCATGGAGAACTATGATGACAACCAAACTTTTATTCCCTGTAGTGCGGGAAAGTCATTCTCGATTAAGAGAATATCATCTATGTACAAGATAAGAAATATCACAACTGGACCATTTGCCCATTTATAGATGCAGGACTCTTCTCCGTTCTTAACGAAGTCATATGTTTTGATCACCTCATCAAAATGTATGTTCTAACTCCGAGAAGCTTGCTTCAATCCATAAATGGATCTCTGAAGCTTGCACATCTTGGACTCATCATGGATGTAAACCCCTCAGGTTGTATCATATACACCTCTTCGGTCAGCTCTCCATTCAGGAAAGCTGTCTTTACATCCATCTGCTAGATCTCATAATCCAGATGGACAACTATTACAAGCATTATCCAAATGGATTTGAGCATTGTCACAGAGGAGAACATCTTGTTTTAGTCAATACCATAATATTGACGATTTCCCTTGACAACCAGATGGACTTTATAGGTCTCAACCTTTCCATCTGTACCTCTCTTCATTTTGAAGACCCATTTACTCCCAATGGGTTTAACCCCTTCAGGTGGGTCAACCAATGTCCATACATCGTTGACCTTCATGAACTCCATTTCAGATTTCATGGCTTCAAGTCATTTTTTGAAATCAGATCTCTGTATTGCATCCATATAGGTGATCAGATCCTCATCGTTCTCATCGAGTTCGCTGGGATCACTGTCCCAAATCAAGAAATCATAGTATCTGTCCGGCTGATGCGGTACTCTATCGGATTGCCTTAATGGTGCAGGTACATTGAGCTTTAGATCTGATCTAATCAAATCTGACTCAGGTTCAGCTATTGGTGTCAGTTCTTCTACCTATTGAATTTCATCATGTTCAACCTTAGAGGCAACGGTTCCTTCACCAAGGAACTCCTTTTCTAAAAAAATTGCCTTAAGGCTAATGAACACCTTTTGTTCATCAGCATGGTAGAAAAAATATCTTTTGATCTATTTGGGGTACCCTATGAATGTGCATTTGTCAGATCTAGATCCAAGTTTATCTGTAACTAATTATTTGACATAGGCCGGGCACCCCCAGACCCTAAGGTATGAAAGTGCTGGCTTACGTCCTATCCATATCTCATATGGAGTCTTAATTACAAACTTACTTGAAATTCTATTTAACAGATAACAGGCTGATTCGAGTGCATATCCCCAGAAGGATATCAGCAAGTTGGTAAAACCCATCATAGATCAGACCATATCTAATAGAGTCCGATTTCTCCTTTCGAACACACATTATGCTGTGGTGTTCTTGGAGGAGTCCATTGGGAGAGAATCTCATTCTCTCCTAGATATGTGAGAAACTCACTAGAAAGGTATTTCCCTCCTCAGTCAGATCGAAGAGTTTTAATACTCTTTCCAGTTTGTTTTTCTACTTCACTTTGGAATCGTTTGAACATTTCAAATGAATCTGACTTATGTTTCATCAGATAGACATATCCATCTCTGGATAGATCATCCGTGAAAGTGATGAAGTAGAAATATCCACCTCTAGCACCCACTTACATCAATATGTACTTGGCCCAAGAGCTCAGTAGCTCTCTCACCTTTTTCAGTAAAAGGTGACTTGGTCATTTTACTAAGAAGACAGGACTCATAGGTTAGAAGTGATTCACAATCACTGACTTCGAGGATTCTCTCTTGAGTCAACTTGTTTATCCTGTTCTTGTTTATATGACCTAGCCTATAGTAACATAAGTAGATATCTGATACACTATCTAATCTAGGGTGCTTGCAAGTAGAATAGACTACGTTAATAGGTTGTGATAACATATACACACCATTGTTCAAATATCCATAAAAAATAGTAACACCATTCATAATGTTATTACAAACTTGTTTTTTTATTAAAATTTCATAATCATTTTTGGTCAGAAGGCCTACAAAAATAATATTTAAAAAGAAACTGGGATAGAAATGACAATCATTAAGAACAACAATATGGGACTTAAATATAAGTTTCAAGATTCTTAATGCTAGAACTGGAACTAGTCTTCCATCTCCAACATTTAGGAACACTTCGCCTTGCTCGAATCTCCTACTGACCTGCAACCCCTACAACGAATTGCAAATATGGTAAGGGCTACCGGTATCCAATATCCAGTCAGTTATATCAGAAATAGAGAAATTGCAAGGAGTTATCATATAAATACCTTGCCCAGCAACAACTTGCTTCTTTCTCTGCCTATTCAGGTTCAAGAAGGCAATGTACTGAGGACAGTTCCTCTTCCAGTGCCTCCACTTCTTGCAAAAGAAACATTCAGCTTGACTCTTATCGAGCTTGATCTTTTTGGTCTGGCCCTGCATAGATGTCCCAGCCTGAACTTACACCTTCTTCACTTTCTTCTTCTTGTTCTTCTTTCCTTTCTTAAAGGGTCGAGAACCAGAAGATGAACCTCCCACTAAGTTCACCGACTCCTTGTAGAGTTGGTGATCCTTCTCAAAGTTCTAAAGCAATCCCAGTAATCTGTGGTAGTTTACTTCAGGCTTTGTCATTTTATAATGAGTGAGGAATGGGAGATAAGACTTGGGCAGCGAGTTCAGTATTGCATCTTTCCCAAACTGCTCATTCAAAGAAAAGTCGAGCTTGCTCAAATGCTCCATCAGCTCGATCATGTACAATACATGATCAGTGATAGAGGCACCATCCCGCATTTTGGCATTAAAGATGGCACAACTAGTCTTGTGCCTCTCCACATCATCGGATGTGCCAAAGGTATCTTCCAACACTCAAAGCATGTCCTTTGGCTGAACCATCTCAAATCTGCGATTGAACTCGTTGCTCATGGCAGCCAGCATGACACAACGCACCATGATTCGATCACTAAGCCATTTCTGATAAGTGTTTCTGACTGTTCCATGTGCATTGGTAGCTGGCTCCTCAAGTGCAGGATCTGTTATCACATATAGGATCTATTCATGCCCCAGGACTATCTTCAACTTTGGATACCAGCTATCGAAGTTGGATCCCACCAACTTATCATTATCCAATAATGATCGGAGCGATAGAAAAGTGGCCATATCTGCACAAAGGAAAATCATAATCTAATTAGTAATTAATTCATTAAACCTAAAGATTTGGACTTTAATCAAAATATTTCTCTCACTATTTTATTCGAATTGATAGCCTTTACCTTCAATTCGAAGAATTACCCTAATTTCATAGTGGGTACTAGAATCCTCTTAGACTGCACACAAGCCCAACTTTGGTTGGCCAACCCATGTACATCTAAGGGTAGGTTCATAACCAATTGTTTCTCTAAATAATTTTTAGTAATTTAAATTTTGCCCCAGTCCCTAATCAGTAGGCTTTGACCTCCACTGAAAAGGTCTGGTTAGGTCCAACCATTAACATGACCATACTTGGCCTATCTAGCCAATGAATGATTAGGTCCAACTTTGGTTGGCTAACCTAACCACCATTTAGAAAGATGCAGTCAAGAAATCATATTATAAATGATAATTTCATCAATCGAAAAGCACCAGGCCTTTAGGCCTCCAATGATTATCCAACTGATGAACCCATTATCATCCACCTAATGGGAGGCTATGATCTAGTTATCACCATAACTATTTCATTTTAAGGACCTAATAATTTTAGAGGATTTAATTAATTTAGAGGAGAAGGTCAGAAGAACCAGCTTATCATGATCCTCCCACTGGCTTCACCAAGTCAGCTTAAGGGAGATCATTAAAAGGGCTGGTCTAGGAGCACCTAAATCAGTCACACTGATTTACCTAGCTGACATGGGTTAGTTCGAATAGTCAAGTGATCCGATCAAAATATAATTTCACCAAGAGGCCAGATAAGTTCGATCGTTGGGAGGGTCTGCCAAAGCTTGCCTTAGACACCATCAGAAATGGCCAGGTAAGCGGGCTGCCAATTAAAAACCACCGGTCTGGTTTACTTTAGACACCAACTGGTTTAATTAGTTTCGATTCGATCAACCTAACAGTTCGTGCTAGACCGCTTAGCCAAGAATCAAGTCCATTTGGTTCTCGTTAAAGACATGGACTTGACCAACTACAACTATTGTAATTGATCTAGAAAATCCTTGACCTAATTTAAGACAACAATTGATTAGATTTAGTCAATTCTTTAATTAAGTCCATCTTTAATCTAACCTTAGGTCTAACCTAATTAATGGACCTAATTCTCACTAACCCATTAACTCAATGTATTATAGTTTGTGTCTTAAGTTCTTCAATTCACAATCCTAGAACCTAATCAAACAACTTCTTAATTCTCAATTAAGTTTTGGGCTAAGGGTTGGGGTTCGGCTTTTCAAAAATAATTTTCATATTTGTAAAATATTTTTACAACATGATTCTATCAATCAAGTTGCATGTTTGATTCATAATCAAAATACAAGTGAAATAAGCATGAAACTACTTTAAATCTAATCTAAACAGATTCATATAATTGAAACAATTTCAACTTTAAACTGCGCAAATTTTTCAAACAAATATATGATGGTTCTTCGCACAGAAATTATTAACAAAGAGATTTTATTTTAGATTTAAATATTTTTTAAATCTAATAAATTATAAATTTAATCTAGATCACATCTAATAAATTTATGATTAAAGATAGATCTACATGAACTAGGACAACCTTTGCACTGTAAGGGATAAACCTTACAGCAAAACAACCTACAGTTCGTGATTGATCTAAAAATTTTAATTTTAGATTTAACAATCAGATTATAAATTAGATCTAATCTAAGAAATAATCTAAGCATGTATAAATAATCATGTAATAAACAACCAAGGCTCTGATACCAATTGAAGGGACCATATCTAGGGTTTCAGGGTTAGATCTTGAAATTTTTTCAAGATCAGATAGTGGAAGACTAAAATAAATCAAAATTTATCTTATAAAACTAGAAAATTTTTAGATCTAAGATCTTATTACATGATTATTATATAATATTAAATCAAAAAATAAAATATAAAGAGCAAGAACTACATGTTGATCATATCAACATGTTTCTATACTACATCTAATGTATATAAAATATAATAGATCAGATCTATTACCTTGCAAGTTAGACATTCTAACTTTACTGATCCAGACTTGAGGATGATGTTACAAGCCGCACACATATCCAGCCTCTAGGAGTCATCCACATGAGCCCACGAATCACGATCAGAAGTCCTAGTCTAGGAAATCAGCATAGTATGCTAGTACTGTGCTAATCCTTCTTCGATAGTCGATCAGATGCCTCCTTCTTCTTGATTTGGACTCTTCCAAAGATGAGAAGTAGGAGAATGAGTTATAGATGTGAGACACTCTCAGAAAACTCATAGATGGAGGAAGAAAAAAGGTGAACTCAGCAATCCTAGAAGAAGACCCTCTTCTTCTTCTCTTTGCTCTAACCCAAACACTTAGTCTTGTGTCTATTATATCTCCATGCCCCAACACTCTTTCTTCCTAATTTTCACATGCCCCAAAGGTCTCTTAATGCTCTATAATTTACAAAAATTTTAAGAAGAAATTCAACTTAAATCAAGAGATATAAAGAATCCTTATTTTGGTTAAATACCTAGTCAAGGAAAATCCAAACAGGGCAAGACAAGTGGTGCCCAACTCTTAGGCACCCCCTCATTCTTTTTCTACCATGGACCACCAGCAAAGAGTACATAATATGTACTATAAAAGTCATAAAAATTTCAAAAAAAATCTGGGTAAAATCAATGCCATAAAGAAAGAGTTTTGGTTTCCTAAAATTCTATCTCATAGAATTTGAAATCCAAACTAATTCCTACTTTGACTTGGTCCACAACCGCATTCCATGTAAAAGAGAAAGAGTGAAAAGCTTTGAGCATGCGTGAAGGCCTGGGAGAGAAGGTTTTGTCTCACAAAATAAGAGAGAGTGGGTGTGGGGGGCTAAGGTGGCGCAAGGTGGAATCCTAGTCTTACTAGGATTCAATCTATGACTTGTTCAAATTTGGTTTCTCAAACCAAATCAAACCAAAATCAAATCAACCTAATTAAAATAGGTCTTAACCTAATTAAGAACTTAATTTAATCAGATTAAATTAGATTTAATTTTGTAATCAAATTAAAAATTAGGTTGACCCAAGTCCTAATTAAACTAGGACTAGTTTTTTCTTGCACTTGGCTTATCCAATAAATGAATTAGACTTGATCCAATCAAGTTCAGACCAAATATAATTAAATCATATTCAATTAGACTTAATCTCAATCTATTGGCTTAATCAAATTAAGCCAATTAGCAATCAAATTGCTAATCGATCCTCTTGCAATACTTGCATTAGGTTAAATGCCAATCGTATTGATCATTTAACCCTAAAATGATTCTTAATCATTGATCAACCATCCGATCGGATTGTGAATACTAATGTGTGTGACCACATAGGTCTGAACCTAAGCCAGTAGTATAGGAATAAATTTTTATACCAATCGAAGTGTCCATCTAGCAATGGTACCCGACGGTCGGATAGGTCGAATGTGTAGAACAACATCCTTAGAACCCATGCAGATATAGTTTCCATATAATTCATCCCCTTGACCAAAATGCTCATAGGATACCTCAGAGTTCCACTATCAACTCTAATCAGATTGTCCACATTATATTTCAAAATATCAAATCTATCTGATGGATTACTCTGGCTAAGGTTTTGCTAAATTGAAATATAGCGACTCATTATTCTCCAGCTCTTAGAGTAGTCAATCCTATATTGATCACACTCTGACTTCGTAAGTACTTGATTGTGTCCAGAAGCCTTCCATTACTAAATTAAAAATTCAGTTAATCCAGTACCAAAGCATAGTGAGTTGCTTGCAAGTCACAGAGGCGATCTCAGATCTAAGAGACACTTATACCTATATCCCATCAGAGACATTCTCGACAGCAGAATACTCTGGAGTTGGTCACGTTCAATGATGATGTACCCTTACATCTTATCTGTATGCCATACCAGTGTCTCCACACTCCTTGGTTAAGAGGATAACCAACCCATATGGTCTACAGCGACCTATGCTCGATAGAAGATGTCATCCTTATTAACAGCCCATCATTTGGTCATGAACAGTTTTAAGGACTAATTGATAAATCCTCTCTTTATCGAATCTAAATAGTCCTAAGGACTTCATCACAATAACGGAGTTCATTAGAAGATAAAAACTTATGATGAAAATGCTAAAAATATTTTTTATTTATTAACAAATCAATTACAATACAAGGTTGCTCAACCATCAACAGATTGATGATTGGCTTTTGGGACTATTTTCCAACAAAAAATTATTTGATAAAATAATTGGTTAAGAATCTACTCATGGGTACACAAGGGTTGGCCGAGCCACACTCAGGCCCATGTGTAGTCCATGTGGATTCTAATACCCACTAAAAAATTAGTGCTATTTTTTGAATTGAAGGTAGAGGCTATCAATTCGAATAAAATAGTGGAAGAACCTTTAGACCAAAATTAATATCTTTAGGCTTCATCAATTCATATACTAATTAGGTTCTGATTTTTATTTTGTAGTAATGGCCACCACCTTGTCACTCCGATCACTATTAGATAGTGATAAATTGATGGGTCTAAATTTCAATAGCTAGCATCGAAAGCTCAAAATTGTCCTAGAGTACGAACAGATCTTGTATGTGTTAACTGATCTGGCACCCAAGGAGCCAGCTCCAAACGCACGTAGCTCGATCAGAGATACTTATCAGAAGTGACTCAATGATCGGACTACAGTTCATTGTATTATGCTGGCGACGATGAATGATGAGTTTAGTCATCGTTTCGAGAATGCTCAGCCACAGGACATGTTGCAAATATTGAATGAGTCCTTTAGCACACCTGACGATGTTGAGAGGCATAAGACTAGTTCTGCCATCTTCAACGCTTGAATGAGAGAAGGAGTATCAGTCACTGATCATATATTGTACATGATCGAGATGATTAAGCACCTAAGCAAGCTCAGCTTTCTCCTGCATGAGTAGTTGGGGAAAGATACTATTCTAAACTCTCTACCCAAGTCCTACCTCCTTTTTCTTACTCATTTTCGAATGATAAAGCCGGCAGTTAACTACCACGGTTTGCTAGGGTTACTGCAAAACTTTGAGAAAGATCACCAGCTCCAAAAAGAGTCGGTGAATGTTATGAGAGGGTCTTCTTCTAGACATCGATCCTTTAAGAAAGGAAAGAAGAACAAGAAGAATAAAAAAAAGGTGCCAAGTACTAGGGCACCCAAGCCCAGTCAGATCAAAAAATCCAAGTCCGACCAGAGTCAGACAGAATGCTTCTACTGCAAGAATCAGGGGCACTGGAAAAGAAATTATCCTTACTACATTGCCTCTCTAGATCCGAACAGACCGAAAAAGAAGCAAGTTATTGCTGGACAAGATAATTATATGATAACACCTTATAATTTTTTAATTTATGATTCTACTATCTGGGTATTAGATATCAGAAGCCCTTTTGATATTTGCAATTTGTTGCAGGGTCTGCAGGTTAGTAGGAGATTTGAAGAAGATGAAAGGTTCCTTAATATTGGAGATGGAAGACTAGTTTCAGTCCTAGCGTTAGGGACTATTAAGCTTGTATTCAAGTCTAATGTAATTATTCTAAGTGAATATCACTTTTGTCCATCTTTTTAATTGAATATTATTTCTGTAGGCCTTTTGGCCATGTATGGTTATGAAATTTTAATAAAAAAATTATTTTAATATCATTATGAATGGTGTTAATGTGATGAATGGATAACTGAACAATGGTATTTACATATTATCACAACCTGTTAGTGTAATATACACATCCAAAAAATGCCATAGAATTAGTGATGTCTCCAATATCTATCTTTGGTATTGTAGGTTAGGCCATGTTAGCAAGAACAAAATAAATAGGTTGACACAAGAGGAAATCTTCGAAGTCAATGATTGTGAATCATTCCCAACCTGTGAGTCCTGTCTTCTTAAAAAAATGATCAAATCACCTTTTACTAGAAAAGATGAGCGAGCCAGTGAAGTTCTAAGTCTGATACATACTGATGTATATGAATCAATGAACACTAGTGCCAGAGATGGATATTATTATTTCATTACATTTACAGATGACCTATCGAGGTATGGGCACATCTACTTAATGACACATAAGTCAGAATCAGGCCTAAAATTTGGTTACAATGCCTAAGACATAAGCCACATCAGGCCTGGTACATAATATAGCATACATAACTGATCCTACAGCTGAAGCATAAGGAATAGAACTCATTCTATTTTTCTCTTTCGATGTCTTAGGAGACATCTTCTTAGAGAGTTGAATGCCATGACCTATGGACAAGTAACCTCTTTTACTTCCCTTCATGTTAAACCTCTTCAACATAAGGTCAATGTACCTAGACTGGGACAAGCATAGCATCTTTTTTGATATATCCCTATAGATCTTTATACCAAGTATATAGGATGCTTCACCTAAGTCTTTAATGGAAAATTTTTGTGATAGCTATGTCTTCATCGATTGTAATATCGGGATATCATTCTCAATGAACAATATGTCATCCACATACAAGACCAAGAAGACAACAGCACTCCCATTAGTCTTCTTGTACACACAAGATTTATCTATATTTTTGATAAAGCCAAACAATTTGACTGTTTAATCAAAATGGATGTTCCAGCTCCTTGATGCTTGTTTTAATCCATAAATAGATCTATTCAGCTTGCATACCTAATTAGCTCTCCCACTAGAGATAAATCCCTCTGACTGAGTCATATAGACTTCTTCCTTAAGATTTTCATTGAGGAAGGCAAGCTTGATATCCATCTGTCAAATCTCATAGTTATGATATACTGCAATAGCAAGTATTATCCGAATAGACTTGAGCATGGCTATCAGTAAAAAGATTTTTTCATAATCAATACCTTATTTTTGTCTGAAACATTTTGCCACCAACCTGGCCTTATAGGTCTCTACCTGGCCATCTGCTCCAATCTTCTTTTTGAAGACCCATTTGCAGCCTATTGAGGTCACACCCTCAGGTGCATCAACCAAAGTCTAAACTTGATTGGTATACATGGAGTCCATTTCAGATTTCATGGCATTGAGCCATTTGTTAGAGTCGCTACTAATGACAGCTTTCAAATAGATCATGGAATCGTCATTCTCAATGATACGGGATGTATTATCTTTCTCAATGACAAACCCATACCTGAGTGATATATTATGCACTCTACTTGACCTTCGGAGAGAAGGTGTGTATAGTGGCTGTGCCTCAATAACGGGCACATCTGGTTGAGAATCAATTTGTGAATCCTGGATGGGTTGTAGGTTTTGAACTTCCATAAGTTCAACAGACCTCCCACTGCCTCCTTCTTGGATAAACTCTTTCTCTAAGAAAATTGTATGCCAACCAACAAATACCTTTTGTTGAGTAGGATGGTAGAAATAGTATTCTATACTCTCTTTGGGATTATCCACAAACTAGTATTTTTCTGATCTAGCATCCAGCTTATGTCCATCAATATTTTTTACACAAGTCGGGCAACTCCAAATCTTAAGATGCTTAAGACTGGGTCTTTTCCCTTTCCATATCTCATATGAAGTGCTAGAAATAAATTTAGAAAGTACTTTATTTAAGACATATGCTGCGACCTCAAGACCATATTTTAGAAGGATATCGGAAGATCCGTGAAACACATCATGGACTGCACCATACTAATAAGGTGCAATTCCTCCTTTCCATAATTTTATTTAATTATGGAGTATAAAGAGGTATCCATGGAGAGAGTATTTTATTTAATTTTAAATAATCAAAAAACTCACTAGATAAGTATTCTCCTCCTCGATCAGATCGAAGAGTTTTAATATTTTTATCAGTTTATTTTTCAACCATTCTTTGATACTCTTTAAATTTTTCAAAAGCTTCAAATTTGTATTTCATTAAATACACATATCCAAACTTAGACCTATCATCAGTAAATGTGATAAAATAAGAGTATCCACCTCTGGCTTGAGTCGATATTGGACCATATACATCAGTATGTACAAGGTCTAATATGTCACCCGTCCTTTCTTCATGTCTAGTAAATGAAGTCTTGATCATTTTTTTAATGAGATAAGATTCACAAGTTTCATATAATTTATAATCATAAAAATCAAAAAATTTATCTTTGTATAACTTGTTAATTCTTGACTCATTTATATGGCCAAACTGGTAGTACCAGAGGTACGTGACATTCACATCTTCTCTCTTTCTTTTCTTCATATTATCAATATGAAGTACATTATTATTAAGTGAAAGAAATAAAAGACCATTATCAACGTAAGCATTTTCATAATATTCATTAGAAAAGTATATAGAACAATCATTGTTCTTTGCTTTTATTTTAAAATCGTATTCTAATAATAATGGTACAGAAATAATATTTCTAATGATATTAGGGATATAATAATAGATCTTCAGTTTTAAAACTTTATCCAAAGGCAACTTCAAAATTTTGGTTCCTATGGCTTTAGCCTGAATGGACTCTCCACTAGCGTTGAATAGCTCGAAATCACCTTTATTCAAACTCTTTATTTTCTGCAGATCCTGCAATGATTTGTAAAGGTATGAACCTCAGGTAGTATCTAATACTCAAGAATCTAAAAATGAAGTACTTAATAATAAGTTAGTTTGTATCATATACAAACTTTTAGCAATGTTTGCTGATTTTATGGTTGCCAGGTATTCCTTGCAATTCCTCTTTCAGTGGTCCTCCTTGCCACAGTGATAGCAAGTACCCTTGGCAGAGACCTTCTTCGCCTTCTTCTTGGAGATGCCAGCCTTAGGGTTCATCTTTTTTTTAGAACCCTTCTTGTCTTTCTTCTTATTGATCTTATCGATAAGAAGTATCGGAGTCTTTTTGCCCTTGAAATAGCTCTCTGCTATTTCAACATGTTCAGCAGCTCAGGCAAGCTAGTGTTCAATTTGCTCATATGGTAATTTATGACAAACTGAGAAAAAGATTGCAGGATCAAATCCTGGCTCAACTCACCGTCCATGGCAAAGTCCAGTTATCCCAGACAAGTGATCAAATCAATCATCTTCAGGACATGCGTTTGCACAGAGGTGCCTTCAGTCATGCGGGCATGAAATAATTACTAAGATATCTCATATCCAGTAGTTTTACTTTGTTCCCATATAACTCCTTAAGATTAAGGAATATAGAGGGAACATCCAAGTCCTCATACTATCTTTGAAGCTCATTGCTCATCGAAGCAAGCATGATGCATTTGACAGTCACACTATCATCTTTCCACATCTTATATGTGGCCCTTTCTGTTGGGAATAGTGTCCCAAAGCCAATCGTCTGCCTGTTGATGGTTGTGCTCCTTTTTGTATTAGTACATGAATTATAAATAAATAAAAGTTATTTTGATATTTTTTCATCACAAATGTTTCATCTTCTAATGAACTCCTGTGTTGTGGTGAAGTCCTTAGGACTATTTAGACTCGACAAAGGAGGATTTGTCGCTTAGTCCTTAAACATGTTCGCGATCAAATGATACGTTGTTACCAAGGATGACAATGTTTATCGAGCATAGGTCGTTGTGTGTCATATGGGTTGGTTGTCCTCATAACCAAAGAGTGTGGAGACACAGGTATGGCATACAAGTGAGATGTAATGGTACATCTGCACTGAACGTGACCAACTCTGGAGCTATTTCTGCTGTCAAGATTTGCTCCGATGGGATATGGGTATAAATGTCCCTCCGACCTGAGACCGCCACGGTGACTTGCAAGCAACTCACTGCACTTAGGCACTGACTACCTAAATTTCTAATTCAGTGATGGAAGGTTGCTGGGTGTAGTCAAGTACTTGACTTGTCGGTGCGTGTGTCAAGATGGGATTGACCACTCCAGTTTAGGAGCTGTGTACAGTCGTATTTCAATTTAGCAAAATCTTGGCCAGGGTAGTCCTAGTGAGGAGTCACAGGACTAATTGAGTTGAGCACGATTCGGATGATATCATCAGGGTTGACAGTTTAACCCTGAGTCATCCTAAACACAGGGGTCAAAAGGGATGAATTATACGGTAACCATATTCACGTAGGTTCTGAATGTTGCGATTGCGATTATTCGACCTATCCGGTCATCGGGTACCATTGCTAGATGGTCACTTCGATTAGTACAGGAATTGGTTCCTGTGCTACCGGTTTAGGTTCGAACCTGCGGGGTCACACACATTAGAGGTTCCTTTCTGATCTGATGGCTGATTATGAGTCTTATCTATTTGGGACTCTATGATTGAGAATTAGGATTCTCTAATCATGAGTTCCACACATTTTGGGTACCGGGGTCAAAATTTTGAATTTCAAATTTTGAATTTGAAATTTGAACTCTTTGATCAGGGTTTCATATCGATGGTCTCTAATGCCTGATTGCCCATCAGATTTGGACTCAATATTTATGAGAGGTTTAATTAGTGATTTCACTAATTAACTCAATTTGATTGAGTAATTATTTTTGGATCAAGTCCAAATTGAATTGGATTCAGTTTGGATTGACCCGATTAGGTTAAATATTGACCTAATCGCTAAGGTGGTTTAGTCCCTGATTTGATCAGGGGTTAGGTTTAGTTAATTCTTGATTTGATTAGGATTTTATTGAGCCTAATTAAGCCTAATTATATTGGGTTTAATCTGGTCTAATTATGCTTAACCTATTTTAAACTAGGTTGGCTCAATTTGAATCAAACCACCTTGTTTTAAATTCCCTGCGACACCCAACTTCCTTGCACCCATTTGAATTCACGAGAAGAAACTTTTCGTGAAATTTTTCTCACACAAAACCCTTCCCCACACCCACATTTGTGTGCCGTATGGATGGATAAAATAATTAGTTAGCCATTCAAATTCAAAGCATGTTTGAATTTGAATGGATAACTTATCACTTGCCTTTTCATCCTTATCCATTTTGTGCGCCACATTACTTACATGAGAAAAGGTTTCTCATGAAATATTTTCCATGCACAAAGAGCCACGCCCCTTCTCTTCTCACGCCCAAAAGGATAGGGATAAGTTGGTTTTTGTTTGAATTCAAATTTGATTTGAATTCAAATGTGTAACCTCTTGTCTTTATCTTCTCACGCGGATAAGACACGTTCGACGTTGTTTTAAAAAGAGGAGAAATGTGGGACATGCGTAGAAATTTTAGGAGAGAAACTTTGAGGCATGAGGAAGACTTCTGCGTAAGGTGAAGGTCCAAAACCTTCCGAGAGAAAAAGAAAGAAAAGAGAGAAAATTGGGCGCAGGGTTTTTGGTGTGTACCCTAGGGTTTCTACCTAGGGTTCGAGAAGTGAGATTGGTGTGCCACGAGTGTCGTGAGTCCACCAAATTTTAGAGAGAGATCCATCAGCCTCTCAAGCAACTATGCAGATGATCCGAAGCATTCAAGAAGTCAGCACACATCGATCGAAGGAGTTCGATCAACATCTACCATCAAAAGGGTGAAATCACAAACTAGCATTCGTGTGGAGCTGATCAGACGGGAGCTTCGTGTGGACGATCCACAGAGGTCAGACATTTGTGTGGCTGCGACGTGACGATCAGAGCCCCCCGATGGTGATCAGATTGCGGTGATCGACTACCTGCAAAAGGTGATATGTTCTGAACACAGTACTGTAAAACGTTTACTGATTCAAATTTGAATTTCAAATTTAAATGCATGCTGTTGTATCATATTTAGATCCTAGTATAGGATTAATTAGTATTAATTAATGAGATTAATTAATAATTCCACTGTAAAATAATAATTTTGAAAAAGTTTTAAAATTACCATTTTGCCCCTGCACTAAACTTTCGCTTCAAATGGTATCAGAGCATGGTTCTAGAATATGATATACATATGCATGCGTAGATTAAGGTGTAATCTATAAGTTTAAATTTGAAATTCAAAATTCAAAATTCAAAATTCAAAAAGATTTAAAATTTGAAATTTGAAATTTGAAATTTGTTAGAAGTTTCAAATTTGAAATTCAAAATTTGAAATTTGAAATTTGGTTGAAATCTCAAATTTGAAATTTGAAATTTAAAATTTGAAATTTAAAATTTGAAATTCAAAATTCAAAATTTGAAATTTAGTTGAAATCTCAAATTTGAAATTTGAAATTTGAAATTTGAAATTCGAAATTTGAAATTTGAAATTCAAAATTCAAAATTTAAAATTCAAAGATTGGAAATTCGAAATTTGAAATTTGGTTGAAATCTCAAATTTGAAATTTAAAATTTGAAATTTAAAATTTGAAATTCAAAATTTAAATTTTGAAATTGGTATATTTAGATATACTTGATCCAAGTAGCAAGTAATCTAATTGGGTTGGTTGCCATGGCCGTCCGGTCATAGGAGAAAAGTAGGGTTTAAAGGCCCTCTCTTCCCATTCGATGGGGTCTCCTATGGCGGTAGGGGTGCCGATGCAATTATATCCCATGCCGATGAAGCAGCGAAAGGACTTAATTAAGAAATTTATCATGAATGTGTTAGATTAGATCTAAAAAAAAATTTATGATTTATTTTGAGTTATTTTCTGTTATGAAATGAGCAATAGAATTGCTGTTTATGAAATGTGCTGACCCGTTTGTGAAATGAGTCAACACATTTGGTGAATAGAAAATAAAATCTTTCAAATTTGAAAATTATTTTCAAAATGCCAAACCCTGACCCATCAGCCCAAGTACTTAATTAAAAGAATTAAGTGTTGTCTAGTAGGTCTAGAATTGTGAATTAAGACCTAAAATAATTGCATAAACTTGTGGGTCAATGGGTTAGATGAATTAGGTCCATAATTGGGTTAGACCTAAGGTTAGTTTAAAAAATGGACTAAATGGAGTAATTGATCAAATCTAATCAAAAGTTGAATTAGATTAGGTCAAGGATACTCTAGACTCAACTTCAATAGTTGTAGTTGAATGGGTCCATATCTTTAACTAGACCAAGATGGACTTAATTCATGGCTACACGATGGAGCCCTATTTACTAAGTTGATCAAAATTAAAACTAATGAACCGGTTGGTGTCTAAGGTAAGTTCGGCAGTTTTGACCAGTGGTTCTTAAGCGGGAGCTACTCGCATTGATTCGATCATGACGAGTTAATGGCAAATCCCCACCACTGATCTCACTTACCTGGCCAATCTGGTAAGTTAGATTTTGATTAGATCACTTGGTGATTAGAGCTCACCCATATCATTAGGTAAATCAGTGTGACTGATTTAGGTGCTCCTAATGCCAGCTTTAATTAAATCTTTTTTTAATCTGACTTGGTGAAGTCAGTGGAAGGATTGAAATTGGCTGGATGATTTCTTCTCTACTATTCTTTAATAAAATCCTCAAAATTATTAGGTCCCTAAAATGATTAAGTTATAATGATAACTAAGTCATAGCCTCCCATTAAGTGAGTGATAATGAGTCCATTAGTTCAATGATCATTGGAGGCCCAAAGGCCTGGTGCTCATTGGCTAATGGAATTATTATTCATAATATGATAATTTGATTGAGTCTTTCTGATGGTAGTTAGGTTGGCCGGCCAAAGTCGGGCCTGATCATTTATTGGTCCGATTCACTAAATTAAGTCATGTTAATGGTTGGACCTAACCAGATCTTTTCAGTGGAGGCCAAAGCCTACTGATTAGGTTCTGGGGCAAAATCAATTACTAGAAGTTGTTTAGAGAAACAACTGGTTAAGAACCTACCCATAGATGCACATGGGTTGACCAACTAAAGTTGGGCTCATGTGTAGTCTGTGTGGATTCTAGTACCCATTAAGGAATTAAAGTAATTCCTCGAATTGGAGGATGAGGCTACCAGTTCGTAAAAATATTGAGAAAAACTTTAGACTAAAATCCAAGTCTTTAGTATTAATTTATGTACTAATAGAGGTCTCATTTTCCTTTAAGCAGCTATGGCCACTACCCTGTCGCTCCGGTCATTATTAGATAATGACAAGCTCATGGGACCCAATTTCGATAGCTGGTATCGAAAATTAAAAATCATCCTTGAGCATGAGCGGATCCTTTATGTAGTAACGGATCCAGCACCTGAGGAGCCAGCTCCGAACGCTAGTAAGGCGATCCGAGATACTTACTTGAAGTGGCTCAATGACCGCACCACCGTTCGATGTATTATGCTGGCAGTAATGAATGACGAGTTCAGCCGAAGGTTTGAGAATGCCCAGCCACAGGAGATGCTTCAAATGTTGAACGACTCCTTTGGCACGCCTGACGATATTGAAAGGCACAAAACTAGTTGTGCCATTTTCAATGCTCGAATGAGGGATGGGGCCTCAGTCACTGATCATGTACTGTACATGATCGAGATGATTGAGTGCCTAAGCAAATTGGGCTTTCCTCTGCACGAGCAGCTCGGTAAGGATGCGATCCTTAATTCCTTGCCCAAGTCCTTCCTCCCATTTCTTACTCATTTTCGAATGACAAAGCCTGCAGTAAACTACCACGGATTATTGGGGTTGCTGTAAACTTTGAGAAGGATCACCAACTCCATAAGGAGTCGGTGAATATAGTGGGAGGGTCTTCTTCTCGTCGTCAACCCTTTGGGAAGGGGAAGAAGAACAAGAAGAAGAAAAATAAGAAGGTGCAATCTCATGCTGGGACAGTAGCACGGGGTCAGACCAAGAAGCGCAAGCACGACCAGAGCCAGGCGGAGTGCTTCTTTTGCAAGAAGCACGGACATTGGAAGAGGAACTGTCCTCAATACATTGCCTCCCTGGACCCAAACAGGCCAAAGAAGAAGCAAGGTAATTATATGATAACTCCTTACAACTTTTCGATTTGTGATACTACTGCCTGGGTATTGGATACTGGAAGCCCTTATCATATTTGTAATTCGATGCAGGGTCTGCAGGTCAGTAGGAGATTTGATGAAGGTGAGAGGTTCCTGAATGTTGGAGATGGAAGCAAAGTTCCAGTTCTAGCTTTAGGAATCATGAGTCTTGTAATCAATTCTCGTAATGTAATTCTGAGTGAATGTCACTATTGTCCAAGTTTTTTATTAAATATTATTTCTGTAGGCCTTTTGGCCATGTACGGTTATGATTTTTTAATAAAAAGAAATATTTGCAATATCATTTTGAATGGTGTTACAATATTTGTTGGACAATTAAATAATGAAATTTACTTACTATCATAGCTTGTTAATGTGGTTCAAAAATTCGGTAAATGCTCTAGAATAGATAATGTGTCAGAAGTCTACCTTTGGCACTGTAGGCTAGGTCATATCAATAAGAACAGGATAAACAGGTTGGCTCAAGAAGAAATTCTTGAAGTTAGTGATTGTGAATCACTTCCAACCTGTGAGTCCTGTCTTCTTGGGAAGATGACCAAGTCACCTTTTACTGGAAAAGGTGAGCGAGCCAGTGAACTCTTAGGTCTGGTACATTCTGATGTATGTGGACCCATGAGCTCAAGTGCAAGAGGTGGATTTTTCTACTTCATAACCTTCACAGACGACCTATCTAGGTATGGGTATGTCTATTTAATGAAGCATAAGTCGGAATCATTTGAAATGTTCAAACTATTCCGAAATGAGGTAGAAAAACAAACTGGGAAGTGTATTAAAACTCTTCGATCTGATCGAGGAGGTGAATACCTTTCCAATGAGTTTCTGACGTATCTAGGGGAGAATGGGATTCTCTCTCAGTGGACTCCTCCTGGAACACCACAGCATAATGGTGTGTCTGAAAGGAGGAATCAGACCCTGTTAGACATGGTTCAATCCATGATGGGGTTTGCTGGTCTGCCGATCTCCCTCTGGGGATATGCGCTCGAATCGGCTTGTTACCTTCTAAATAGAGTTCCGAGTAAGTCTGTAGCCAAAATGCCATATGAGATATGGATAGGACGTAAGCCAGTACTCTCGCACCTTAGGGTTTGAGGGTGTCCGGCTTATGTTAAACGTTTAATTACAGACAAGCTTGGACCTAGGTCTGACAAGTGTAATTTTATAGGGTACCCAAAAGAGACCAAAGGGTATTATTTCTACCTTGCTGATCAGCAAAAGGTGTTTGTCAGCCTTAAGGCAATCTTTTTAGAAAAGGAGTTCCTTAGTGAAGGAACTGTTGCCTCTAAAGTCGAACTTGATGAAGTTCGACAGGTGGAAAAACCGACACATATTACTGAACCTGAACCGGATATGATTAGATCAGATCCGGAGCCCATTGATTATGCACCCTTAAGGCGGTCTGGTAGAGTACCACATCAACCGGACAGATACTATGGTTTCTTGGTCCGGGATGGTGATCCTGTCGAACTTAATGAAAATGATGAGGATCTGATCACCTACATGGATGCAATGCAGAGACCTGACTCTGAGAAATGGCTAAAGGCCATGAAATCCGAAATGGAGTCCATGAAGGTCAACGATGTGTGGACATTGGTTGACCCACCCGAAGGAGTAAAATCCATAGGGTGTAAGTGGGTCTTCAAAAGGAAGAGGGCGCAGACGGAAAGGTGGAGACCTATAAAGCCCATCTGGTTGCTAAGGGATATCGTCAACGTTATGGTATAGACTATGACGAGACGTTTTCTCCTGTGACAATGCTCAAATCCATTCGGATTATGCTTGCGATAGCTGCCCATCTGGACTATAAAATCTGGCAGATGGATGTGAAGACAGCTTTCCTAAATGGAGAGCTGGACGAAGAGGTGTATATGATACAACCTGAAGGGTTCACATCCACAGATGAGTCTAAGGTGTGCAAGCTACAGAAGTCCATTTATGGACTTAAGCAGGCATCTCGGAGTTGGAACATACGTTTTGATAGGATGATCAAAATGTATGGCTTCATTAAGAACGGAGAAGAGCCCTGCATTTATAGTGGGCTAATGGTCCAGTAGTAGTATTTCTTGTATTGTATGTGGATTACATTCTCTTAATCGGAGATGATGTCCCTGCATTACAGGGAATAAAGATTTGGCTATCGTCACAGTTCTCCATGAAGGATCTGGGAGAAGCTTCCTACATCTTAGGGATGAGGATCTATAGGGATAGATCCAAAAAGTTGCTTGGCTTATCCCAGTCCACGTACATTGATACTATGCTGAAAAGGTTCAGCATGGAAAATTCCAAGAAAGGCTATCTACCGATAGGCCATGGAATTTCTCTCTCGAAGAGGGATTGTCCGACAACACCTCAAGAGAGAGAGCGTATGGGTAGGATTACATATGCTTCGGCAGTGGGATCTATCATGTAC